>NW_028234020.1:147500-157500 GCF_037954325.1 Fistularia commersonii
GTATTCACTACACCCATTTCCATCCCTTTTGCAAAATCTACCACCATCTGTCCCTCTGCATTCCTATCCTGGATACCATATCTGCCCATCACTTCTTCATCCCCTCTATTGCCTTCACCAACATGTCCATTGAAGTCTGCACCAATTACCACTCTCTCATTTCTGGGAATATTCTGCATCACTTCATCCAACTCATTCCAGAACTTCTCCTTCTCTTCAGGTTCACATCCCACCTGTGGCGCATAGCCACTAACAACACTGAGCATCACACCTTCAATTTCCAATTTCAGACTCATAAGTCTATCTGACATTCTTTTCACCTCTAGGACGTTCCTTACGAACTCCTCCTTCAAGATGACTCCTACTCCATTTCTCTTCTTGTCAGCACCATAATAGTATAACTTAAAGCCTGCTCCTAAGCTTCTAGCCTTACTACCCTTCCACCTGGTCTCCTGGACACACAGTATATCCAGCTTCCTTCTCTGCATCGTGTCCATCAACTCTCTACCTTTTCCTGTCATAGTCCCAATATTCAAAGTCCCTACTCTCAGTCCCAGGCTCTTTCCTTTCCTCCTCTCTCTCTGCTTCCGAACACGCACTCCTCCTCTTCTTCTTCTTCTTGTTCTTCGACCCACAGTAGCCCGATTTCCATTAGTACCCTGTAGGTCATCAGTACCAATGGCGGTCGTTGTTAACCCGGTCCGCGACCCATCCGGTATGGTATAGTTATGGTTGACTCGCATGTTTGGTTTTGGCAAACGTTTTACGCCGGATGCCCCTCCTGACGCAACCCTCTGCATTTATCCGGGCTTGGGACCGGCACAGGGAGACACTGCTCCGTGCCCCCCCCCCCCCCAAAGGCAGGCTTGGAGAGACACGGGCCAGTGCCGCCCTGAGGCTGCATTACCCTCTCTTTCTTACATTTATTATAAAAATATGCTTATCTTCCTTTTAGCTCATCACACATGTCTTTATGATTTTCAGTCCATGCCTCAGCCGGCCTGAAGCTCCACTGATGCGCATGTGCGGATGCCTCTATCTAGCGGACATAAAATAAAGACAATCATTCAAATGTGAATGAGTCGGCGTGATGCTCCGGGATGTGTGGAGCTCAGGGAGCTCCACGAGTGAGGGAGTTAAGTTAGGGCGGGGGTGCAAGTAGGCTCTAGGATTCCCCGAGTCGGGGCGAGCGATGGGTTTAGAGGCGTATCGCATTGAAGATAATGGCCGCATATCCTTCTTGGACTTTTCTAAAGCCTTTGACTCGGTCGAACATCCATTTATCATAGCAACGCTCGAACATTTTGGATTTGGTTAAATATTCAGGAATGTGATCCGTGGGCTCTATGAGAATATTCATAGCTGTGTCACCCTGCCAAGCGGCACCACTCCGAGCTTCCATGTTGATGTGGGAATCCCCCAAGGTTGCCCCATCTCACCCTATTTATTTATAATTGCTACCGAAATGCTAGCCGTTTATGTTGAAAAGAGCAACGATATCCAAAAGTTAGACGTGCTGGGGACTGAAATTGTTATTAGCCTGCTGGCAGATGACACAACCTTAGTTTTGAAAAATGAACATCAAGTCCCAATAAGTGCCGAAAACAACCAAAACATTCTCCAAGGCTTCAGGATTGTCATTAAACTTAAAGAAATGCAAACTTCTTGCGCTGCATGACTCGCCACTAAAGGAAATCAGCGATGTTTCCATGAAATCAGAAATAAAATACTTGAGCATTTTCCTATCCAAGGACCAAACGTTAAATCAATCCAGGAACATTGAATCTAAACTGAATCAAAGTAAAGCTTAATTCTAATATATGGCTCCAGAGAGATTTATCAATATTAGGCCGGATATATTTGACTAAAATGGATGTGTTTATCCAGATGTATATACCCAGCGTATTCCAATGCTGCTCCAAATCAACTCGTAAAATCTGTTAACCAAATCAATTTCAACTTTATCTGGAGGAACAGACCACACCATCTAAGAAAAATCACATATGGTGAAAGAAACAAGTGAAGGAGGGCTGAAAGTGATAGAGTCGGACTGCTTGAATGGGACATTGAAGGTGAACTGGTTGAAATCCTGGATCAAACCTCATCGTTCTTTCTGGTATTGTACTCCAAACTACTTATTCAACAAAGTCGGCGGCCTGAGTCTTCTGCTTATCTCTGACTTGGATATCAACAAGATTCCTGTCAAATGTTCAGAGTTCCATAAACAAATATTATTATACTGGAAAATGATATACGTACACAATTTCTCACCACACAGTATAATAGTTTGGAACAATCGATATGTACTGCATGGCAACAAACCTCTGTTTTACAAGGAATGCTTTGAGAAAGGTATATGGTCGATAATTGACTTGATGGATGACACTGGCAGTCCTCTGGACAATGAGCAGTTCTGTACTACACACAGATTCAAGCCTCCCATATTAGAGTTGCTAAAGTTACGAAACGCACTGCCTCGACAATTTGTATTCCTGACCAAAAATATAATGACGCACCGAACCGTACAACCACAGTTACCCCGACTATCACTCCAGGGAATCTCAATTGTGGACAAAAAGCGCGGCAACTCCTTTATTAGGAAATGTTTCACAGGAAACTTATTCCCTGGACGTCAAAAAAAAAAAAAAGGATATTTTAAATAAATTTGATGAGGAATCGATTGCCACGCTGCGAACCATGTATCTGACTCTACCCATACCCCCAAGGCAAAAGAGACCCACTTCAAAATTATGACTGACATCTACCCATCTAAGGAATTATCGAGGGTACGCTTTGATTTTGAAGATAATATTTGTACATTTTGTGAAGACAACATTGAAACCACTGACCATATATTTTTTCTCCTTCTCATTCCATCGTCACCAGTTTCCTTCTCAAAAGATGATATAACATTCTGTTTACTTATAAGCAACATAACAGATGAACTCTGTGTCAATGTTCTTTTAGGCCTGGCCAAGTTCTTCATTCACAAGAACAGAATGCAAAAATGCTCCCCAAATTTTAATGTCTTCATAAACGATTTTGAAATATAAAAAAAAAAAAAAAAAATCCTTAAAACTTATGGAAAAATCCGAAAACAAAAAAATATAGTTACCCATGTCCGAGGTTCCTTTTTTTTTTGGTAAAAAAAAAAAAAAAAACAAAAAAAACAACTTGATTACATGTTACATTCCCCTTGCAATTTTTTTTTTTTTTTTTCGTTTTAATTTCTTATTTGTCTATCTATTGATTTAATTACTTCCTTTTAATTTCTTTTTTTGTCTCGCACTGTAAATTTCTCACAAACCTGTAACACTATTAACTTCTCATTACATACAGAACAAATGTCCTGATGTCCGTTGCTTCCTCATCCCTGGTTGTTTCATTGACATTCAGTTCTACCTTGCTATGTTTATTTGTACATTTGTATATTTGGGTGTACTATTTATGTTCAATTAAAAACAGTTTGATGTCTGAGATTCCTTGTGAACCGCCAACTTAATTACATGTTATATTCCCCTCACAATTTTTTTTTTTCGTTTTTAATTTTATTTTTCTATCTATTTATTTAATTATATCCTTTTAATTTTCTTTTTTTGTCTAGCATTAAAAATTTCTCGCAAACCGTTAACACTATTAACTTCTGATTACTTACACCACGAATGCGCTTATGCCCCCCCACCCATCCCGCTTTTTCCGTACGGAGGCAGACACTGAGATCGAAAGCAAATGGGTGTCATTGAAATGCAGTAACAGGGTGATAACAGCCGTGTTCGAAGTGTGTAGGGGCTTATAGGAGAGCAGAAGCACGTCACGCAATTCACCTGAGTTCGGAGGATCGGGAGTACCAGGGCCCATAGCGGAGAAGCGGAAGAGCGGAGTTATGTGTCTCTTCTCAAAGGCCGGGAAGCTGGGGGGCAGCAGGACCCCTTAGAGCGGCTAATGTGAGCCTTCTCCGGACATAGATCACCCGGACTTATGACTGGAGCTCCCGGACCTCCGGGCACACACATATGTGAATGAGTGGATGAGCTAATGTCGGTTTGGTTGTGGATACGTTTCGGCCAATGCTATCAGCACAGCTATGATTATCCCCAGAACGTTGAGAACGAGCTCCCGGAACTCCAGACATGCGTATATAAAAGAGTGGAATTAAGGTGTGTGTGTGTGTGTGTGTGTGTGTGTGTGTGTGTATACGTGTGGGACAGAAGTAATGTTGGGGACAGAAATTGTTATTAGCCTGCTGGCAGATGACACAACCTTAGTTTTGAAAAATGAACATCAAGTCCCAATAAGTGCTGAAAAAAAACAAAACATTCTCCAAGGCTTCAGGATTGTCATTAAACTTAAAGAAATGCAAACTTCTTGCGCTGCATGACTCGCCACTAAAGGAAATCAGCGATGTTTCTATGAAATCAGAAATAAAATACTTGAGCATTTTCCTATCCAAGGACCAAACGTTAAATCAATCCAGGAACATTGAATCTAAACTGAATCAAAGTAAAGCTTAATTCTAATATATGGCTCCAGAGAGATTTATCAATATTAGGCCGGATATATTTGACTAAAATGGATGTGTTTATCCAGATGTATATACCCAGCATATTCCAATGCTGCTCCAAATCAACTCGTATAATCTGTTAACCAAATCAATTTCAACTTTATCTGGAGGAACAGACCACACCATCTAAGAAAAATCACATATGGTGAAAGAAACAAGTGAAGGAGGGCTGAAAGTGATAGAGTCGGACTGCTTGAATGGGACATTGAAGGTGAACTGGTTGAAATCCTGGATCAAACCTCATCGTTCTTTCTGGTATTGTACTCCAAACTACTTATTCAACAAAGTCGGCGGCCTGAGTCTTCTGCTTATCTCTGACTTGGATATCAACAAGATTCCTGTCAAATGTTCAGAGTTCCATAAACAAATATTATTATACTGGAAAATGATATACGTACACAATTTCTCACCACACAGTATAATAGTTTGGAACAATCGATATGTACTGCATGGCAACAAACCTCTGTTTTACAAGGAATGCTTTGAGAAAGGTATATGGTCGATAATTGACTTGATGGATGACACTGGCAGTCCTCTGGACAATGAGCAGTTCTGTACTACACACAGATTCAAGCCTCCCATATTAGAGTTGCTAAAGTTACGAAACGCACTGCCTCGACAATTTGTATTCCTGACCAAAAATATAATGACGCACCGAACCGTACAACCACAGTTACCCCGACTATCACTCCAGGGAATCTCAATTGTGGACAGAAAGCGCGGCAACTCCTTTATTAGGAAATGTTTCACAGGAAACTTATTCCCTGGACGTCAAAAAAAAAAAAAAGGATATTTTAAATAAATTTGATGAGGAATCGATTGCCACGCTGCGAACTATGTATCTGACTCTACCCATACCCCCAAGGCAAAAGAGACCCACTTCAAAATTATGACTGACATCTACCCATCTAAGGAATTATCGAGGGTACGCTTTAATTTTGAAGATAATATTTGTACATTTTGTGAAGACAACATTGAAACCACTGACCATATATTTTTTCTCCTTCTCATTCCATCGTCACCAGTTTCCTTCTCAAAAGATGATATAACATTCTGTTTACTTATAAGCAACATAACAGATGAACTCTGTGTCAATGTTCTTTTAGGCCTGGCCAAGTTCTTCATTCACAAGAACAGAATGCAAAAATGCTCCCCAAATTTTAATGTCTTCATAAACGATTTTGAAATATAAAAAAAAAAAAAAAAATCCTTAAAACTTATGGAAAAATCCGAAAACAAAAAAATATAGTTACCCATGTCCGAGGTTCCTTTTTTTTTTGGTAAAAAAAAAAAAAAAAAAAACAAAAAAAACAACTTGATTACATGTTACATTCCCCTTGCAATTTTTTTTTTTTTTTTTTCGTTTTAATTTCTTATTTGTCTATCTATTGATTTAATTACTTCCTTTTAATTTCTTTTTTTGTCTCGCACTGTAAATTTCTCACAAACCTGTAACACTATTAACTTCTCATTACATACAGAACAAATGTCCTGATGTCCGTTGCTTCCTCATCCCTGGTTGTTTCATTGACATTCAGTTCTACCTTGCTATGTTTATTTGTACATTTGTATATTTGGGTGTACTATTTATGTTCAATTAAAAACAGTTTGATGTCTGAGATTCCTTGTGAACCGCCAACTTAATTACATGTTATATTCCCCTCACAATTTTTTTTTTTTCGTTTTTAATTTTATTTTTCTATCTATTTATTTAATTATATCCTTCTAATTTTCTTTTTTTGTCTAGCATTAAAAATTTCTCGCAAACCGTTAACACTATTAACTTCTGATTACTTACACCACGAATGCGCTTATGCCCCCCCACCCATCCCGCTTTTTCCGTACGGAGGCAGACACTGAGATCGAAAGCAAATGGGTGTCATTGAAATGCAGTAACAGGGTGATAACAGCCGTGTTCGAAGTGTGTAGGGGCTTATAGGAGAGCAGAAGCACGTCACGCAATTCACCTGAGTTCGGAGGATCGGGAGTACCAGGGCCCATAGCGGAGAAGCGGAAGAGCGGAGTTATGTGTCTCTTCTCAAAGGCGGGGAAGCTGGGGGGCAGCAGGACCCCTTAGACCGGCTAAGGTGAGCCTACTCCGGACAGAGATCACCCGGAGTTATGACTGGAGCTCCCGGACCTCTGGGCACACACATATGTGAATGAGTGGATGAGCTAATGTTGGTTTGGTTGTGGATACGTTTCGGCCAATGCTATCAGCACAGCGATGATGAGTTCAGGTGTGTCTGTGTGTGTTTGTGTGTTTGTGTGTGTGTGTGTGTGTGTGTGTGTGTGTGCGTGTGTTTGTGTGTGTGTGAGAGTTTGTTTTTGTGGGTTGGGGGGGGTTCCCGCGGACACGGAGTACCAGGGCCTGGAGCGGATGAGGTGAGGAGCGGAGGAGAGCAGAAGCCCGGACCGTGATTCGCTTGTGTCCAGCGGTTCGGGAGTTCCAGGGCCCGAAACGGAGGAGCGGAGGAGCGGAGGAGCGGAGGAGCGGAGGAGCGGAGGAGCGGAGGAGCGGAGGAGCGGAGGACAGCAAAACCCCTTTCTGCAATTCGCCTGAGTCCGGCGGATCGGTAGTACCTGGTTCCGCAGCGGATGAGCGGAGGAGTGGAGGAGATGTTTCTCTTCTCAGAGGCGGCGAGGGGGGGGGGGCAGGACCCCTTACCCTTATCCCCCCCGGACGTTTGAGTGGAGCTCCCGGACCTCCGGGCACGCACATGCGAATGACTGGATCACAGGGAGTGCCAGGGCCTGGAGCGGATGAGCAGAGGAGAGGCGGAGGGCAGAAGCCCGGCCCTGTTCAAGAGTTCCAGGGTCCAAAGCGGGGGAGCGAAGAAGCGGAGGAGGGGAGGAGAGCAGAAGAGCAAAAAACTGGCCCGGAATTCACCGAAGTCCCGCGGATCGGGAGTTCCAGGGCCCGGAGCGGAAGAGCGGAGGAGCGGAGGAGAGGAGGAGCGGAGCAAAGCTAAGCCCGTCTTAACAACAAGGAAATTACAGATGAGGCTATAATTTCTAATGAAAACTTTAAATTCTATAGCCACGTATACACTTCGACATTGTCAAAAAGCGATTGTGACTCCTTTCCATTAAATATTCCTCAATATATCCCAAAAATAAACAACAAACAACATATGATTGTTTATATATGTTTATATATAAACAACAAAAAATATACAGTTTGATGTCTGAGATTCCTTGTGAATCGCCAACTTAATTACATGTCGTATTCCCCTTGCATTTTTTTTTTTTGGTTTTAATTTCATTTGTCTATCTATTTATCTAATTATTTCCTTTTAATTTCGTTTTTTGTCTAGCACTGTAAATTTCTCACAAACCTGTAACACTATTAACTTCTCATTACATACAGAACAAATGTCCTCATGTCCGTTGCTTCCTCATGCCTGGTTGTTTCATTGACATTCAGTTCTACCTTGCTATGTTTATTTGTACATTTGTATATTTGGGTGTACTATTTATGTTCAATTAAAAACAGTTTGATGTCTGAGATTCCCTGTGAACCGCCAACTTAATTACATGTTATATTCCCCTCACAATTTTTTTTTTTTCCTTTTTAATTTTATTTTTCTATCTATTTATTTAATTATATCCTTTTAATTTTCTTTTTTTGTCTAGCATTAAAAATTTCTCGCAAACCGTTAACACTATTAACTTCTGATTACTTACAGCACGAATGCGCTTATGCCCCCCCACCCCCCACCCCCCCGCTTTTCCGTACGGTGGCAGACACTGAGATCGAAAGCAAATGGGTGTCATTGAAATGCAGTAACAGGGTGATAACAGCCGTGTTCGAAGTGTGTAGGGGCTTATAGGAGAGCAGAAGCACGTCACGCAATTCACCTGAGTTCGGAGGATCGGGAGTACCAGGGCCCATAGCGGAGAAGCGGAAGAGCGGAGTTATGTGTCTCTTCTCAAAGGCCGGGAAGCTGGGGGGCAGCAGGACCCCTTAGAGCGGCTAATGTGAGCCTTCTCCGGACATAGATCACCCGGACTTATGACTGGAGCTCCCGGACCTCCGGGCACACACATATGTGAATGAGTGGATGAGCTAATGTTGGTTTGGTTGTGGAAACGTTTCGGCCAATGCTATTAGCACAGCTATGATGAGTTCAGGTGTGTCTGTGTGTGTGTGTGTCTGTGTGTGTTTGTGTGTTTGTGTGTGTGTGTGTGTGTGTGTGTGTGCGTGTGTTTGTGTGTGTGTGAGAGTTTGTTTTTGTGGGTTGGGGGGGGTTCCCGCGGACACGGAGTACCAGGGCCTGGAGCGGATGAGGTGAGGAGCGGAGGAGAGCAGAAGCCCGGACCGTGATTCGCTTGTGTCCAGCGGTTCGGGAGTTCCAGGGCCCGAAACGGAGGAGCGGAGGAGCGGAGGACGGCAAAACCCCTTTCTGCAATTCGCCTGAGTCCGGCGGATCGGTAATACCTGGTTCCGCAGCGGAGGAGCGGAGGAGTGGAGGAGATGTTTCTCTTCTCAGAGGCGGCGAGGAGGGGGGGAGAGGGACAGGACCCCTTACCCTTACCCCCCCCGGACGTTTGAGTGGAGCTCCCGGACCTCCGGGCACGCACATGCGAATGACTGGATCACAGGGAGTGCCAGGGCCTGGAGCGGATGAGCAGAGGAGAGGCGGAGGGCAGAAGCCCGGCCCTGTTCAAGAGTTCCAGGGTCCAAAGCGGGGGAGCGAAGAAGCGGAGGAGGGGAGGAGAGCAGAAGAGCAAAAAAACTGGCCCGGAATTCACCGAAGTCCCGCGGATCGGGAGTTCCAGGGCCCGGAGCGGAAGAGCGGAGGAGAGGAGGAGCGGAGCAAAGCGGAAGCCCGTCTTAACAACAAGGAAATTACAGATGAGGCTATCATTTCCAATGAAAACTTTAAATTCTATAGCCACCTATACACTTCGACATTGTCAAAAAGCGATTGTGACTCCTTTCCATTAAATATTCCTCAATATATCCCAAAAATAAACAACAAACAATATATGTTTGTTTATATATGTTTATATATAAACAACAAAAAATATACAGTTTGATGTCTGAGATTCCTTGTGAATCGCCAACTTAATTACATGTTGTATTCCCCTTGCATTTTTTTTTTTCGGTTTTAATTTCATTGGTCTATCTATTTATTTAATTATTTCCTTTTAATTTCTTTTTTTGTCTAGCAATGTAAATTTCTCACAAACCGTTAACACTATTAACTTCTGAATACATACAGAACGAATGTCCTTATGTCCTTTTCTTCTTCATGCCTGGTTGTTTAATTGACATTCAGTTCTACCTTGCCATGTTTATTTGTACATTTGCGTGTACTATTTATGTTCAATTAAAAAAAAAAAAAAAAAAAGAATGAGAGGCTGAGAAAATCTCCATGTCTCTCTCTCTCCCCCCCTTAATGCCCCCCCGCTTTTTCCGTACGTTGGCAGACA
>NW_028234020.1:165000-175000 GCF_037954325.1 Fistularia commersonii
CGCACAAACCGCCATCCTATGCTGTCTGGCTACACGCCCACCTACAACTACTTTGCAGTCACCGATCTCTTTCAGGTTACCTCGTCTATACAAGATGTAGTCTACCTGCGTGCTCCTACCTCCGCTCTTATAAGTTACCCTATGTTCCTGTTTTTTCTGGAAAAAGGTATTCACTACACCCATTTCCATCCCTTTTGCAAAATCTACCACCATCTGTCCCTCTGCATTCCTATCCTGGATACCATATCTGCCCATCACTTCTTCATCCCCTCTATTGCCTTCACCAACATGTCCATTGAAGTCTGCACCAATTACCACTCTCTCATTTCTGGGAATATTCTGCATCACTTCATCCAACTCATTCCAGAACTTCTCCTTCTCTTCAGGTTCACATCCCACCTGTGGCGCATAGCCACTAACAACACTGAGCATCACACCTTCAATTTCCAATTTCAGACTCATAAGTCTATCTGACATTCTTTTCACCTCTAGGACGTTCCTTACAAACTCCTCCTTCAAGATGACTCCTACTCCATTTCTCTTCTTGTCAGCACCATAATAGTATAACTTAAAGCCTGCTCCTAAGCTTCTAGCCTTACTACCCTTCCACCTGGTCTCCTGGACACACAGTATATCCAGCTTCCTTCTCTGCATCGTGTCCATCAACTCTCTACCTTTTCCTGTCATAGTCCCAATATTCAAAGTCCCTACTCTCAGTCCCAGGCTCTTTCCTTTCCTCCTCTCTCTCTGCTTCCGAACACGCACTCCTCCTCTTCTTCTTCTTCTTGTTCTTCGACCCACAGTAGCCCGATTTCCATTAGTACCCTGTAGGTCATCAGTACCAATGGCGGTCGTTGTTAACCCGGTCCGCGACCCATCCGGTATGGTATAGTTATGGTTGACTCGCATGTTTGGTTTTGGCAAACGTTTTACGCCGGATGCCCCTCCTGACGCAACCCTCTGCATTTATCCGGGCTTGGGACCGGCACAGGGAGACACTGCTCCGTGCCCCCCCCCCCCCCCCAAAGGCAGGCTTGGAGAGACACGGGCCAGTGCCGCCCTGAGGCTGCATTACCCTCTCTTTCTTACATTTATTATAAAAATATGCTTATCTTCCTTTTAGCTCATCACACATGTCTTTATGATTTTCAGTCCATGCCTCAGCCGGCCTGAAGCTCCACTGATGCGCATGTGCGGATGCCTCTATCTAGCGGACATAAAATAAAGACAATCATTCAAATGTGAATGAGTCGGCGTGATGCTCCGGGATGTGTGGAGCTCAGGGAGCTCCACGAGTGAGGGAGTTAAGTTAGGGCGGGGGTGCAAGTAGGCTCTAGGATTCCCCGAGTCGGGGCGAGCGATGGGTTTAGAGGCGTATCGCATTGAAGATAATGGCCGCATATCCTTCTTGGACTTTTCTAAAGCCTTTGACTCGGTCGAACATCCATTTATCATAGCAACGCTCGAACATTTTGGATTTGGTTAAATATTCAGGAATGTGATCCGTGGGCTCTATGAGAATATTCATAGCTGTGTCACCCTGCCAAGCGGCACCACTCCGAGCTTCCATGTTGATGTGGGAATCCCCCAAGGTTGCCCCATCTCACCCTATTTATTTATAATTGCTACCGAAATGCTAGCCGTTTATGTTGAAAAGAGCAACGATATCCAAAAGTTAGACGTGCTGGGGACTGAAATTGTTATTAGCCTGCTGGCAGATGACACAACCTTAGTTTTGAAAAATGAACATCAAGTCCCAATAAGTGCCGAAAACAACCAAAACATTCTCCAAGGCTTCAGGATTGTCATTAAACTTAAAGAAATGCAAACTTCTTGCGCTGCATGACTCGCCACTAAAGGAAATCAGCGATGTTTCCATGAAATCAGAAATAAAATACTTGAGCATTTTCCTATCCAAGGACCAAACGTTAAATCAATCCAGGAACATTGAATCTAAACTGAATCAAAGTAAAGCTTAATTCTAATATATGGCTCCAGAGAGATTTATCAATATTAGGCCGGATATATTTGACTAAAATGGATGTGTTTATCCAGATGTATATACCCAGCGTATTCCAATGCTGCTCCAAATCAACTCGTAAAATCTGTTAACCAAATCAATTTCAACTTTATCTGGAGGAACAGACCACACCATCTAAGAAAAATCACATATGGTGAAAGAAACAAGTGAAGGAGGGCTGAAAGTGATAGAGTCGGACTGCTTGAATGGGACATTGAAGGTGAACTGGTTGAAATCCTGGATCAAACCTCATCGTTCTTTCTGGTATTGTACTCCAAACTACTTATTCAACAAAGTCGGCGGCCTGAGTCTTCTGCTTATCTCTGACTTGGATATCAACAAGATTCCTGTCAAATGTTCAGAGTTCCATAAACAAATATTATTATACTGGAAAATGATATACGTACACAATTTCTCACCACACAGTATAATAGTTTGGAACAATCGATATGTACTGCATGGCAACAAACCTCTGTTTTACAAGGAATGCTTTGAGAAAGGTATATGGTCGATAATTGACTTGATGGATGACACTGGCAGTCCTCTGGACAATGAGCAGTTCTGTACTACACACAGATTCAAGCCTCCCATATTAGAGTTGCTAAAGTTACGAAACGCACTGCCTCGACAATTTGTATTCCTGACCAAAAATATAATGACGCACCGAACCGTACAACCACAGTTACCCCGACTATCACTCCAGGGAATCTCAATTGTGGACAGAAAGCGCGGCAACTCCTTTATTAGGAAATGTTTCACAGGAAACTTATTCCCTGGACGTCAAAAAAAAAAAAAAGGATATTTTAAATAAATTTGATGAGGAATCGATTGCCACGCTGCGAACCATGTATCTGACTCTACCCATACCCCCAAGGCAAAAGAGACCCACTTCAAAATTATGACTGACATCTACCCATCTAAGGAATTATCGAGGGTACGCTTTAATTTTGAAGATAATATTTGTACATTTTGTGAAGACAACATTGAAACCACTGACCATATATTTTTTCTCCTTCTCATTCCATCGTCACCAGTTTCCTTCTCAAAAGATGATATAACATTCTGTTTACTTATAAGCAACATAACAGATGAACTCTGTGTCAATGTTCTTTTAGGCCTGGCCAAGTTCTTCATTCACAAGAACAGAATGCAAAAATGCTCCCCAAATTTTAATGTCTTCATAAACGATTTTGAAATATAAAAAAAAAAAAAAAAAATCCTTAAAACTTATGGAAAAATCCAAAAACTAAAAAATATAGTTACCCATGTCCGAGGTTCCTTTTTTTTTTGGTAAAAAAAAAAAAACAAAAAAAAAAAACCAACTTGATTACATGTTACATTCCCCTTGCAATTTTTTTTTTTTTTTTTCGTTTTAATTTCTTATTTGTCTATCTATTGATTTAATTACTTCCTTTTAATTTCTTTTTTTGTCTCGCACTGTAAATTTCTCACAAACCTGTAACACTATTAACTTCTCATTACATACAGAACAAATGTCCTGATGTCCGTTGCTTCCTCATCCCTGGTTGTTTCATTGACATTCAGTTCTACCTTGCTATGTTTATTTGTACATTTGTATATTTGGGTGTACTATTTATGTTCAATTAAAAACAGTTTGATGTCTGAGATTCCTTGTGAACCGCCAACTTAATTACATGTTATATTCCCCTCACAATTTTTTTTTTTCGTTTTTAATTTTATTTTTCTATCTATTTATTTAATTATATCCTTTTAATTTTCTTTTTTTGTCTAGCATTAAAAATTTCTCGCAAACCGTTAACACTATTAACTTCTGATTACTTACAGCACGAATGCGCTTATGCCCCCCCACCCCCCGCTTTTTCCGTACGGTGGCAGACACTGAGATCGAAAGCAAATGGGTGTCATTGAAATGCAGTAACAGGGTGATAACAGCCGTGTTCGAAGTGTGTAGGGGCTTATAGGAGAGCAGAAGCACGTCACGCAATTCACCTGAGTTCGGAGGATCGGGAGTACCAGGGCCCATAGCGGAGAAGCGGAAGAGCGGAGTTATGTGTCTCTTCTCAAAGGCGGGGAAACTGGGGGGCAGCAGGACCCCTTAGACCGGCTAATGTGAGTCTTCTCCGGACATAGATCACCCGGACTTATGACTGGAGCTCCCGGACCTCTGGGCACACACATATGTGAATGAGTGGATGAGCTAATGTTGGTTTGGTTGTGGATACGTTTCGGCCAATGCTATCAGCACAGCGATGATGAGTTCAGGTGTGTCTGTGTGTGTTTGTGTGTTTGTGTGTGTGTGTGTGTGTGTGTGTGTGTGTGCGTGTGTTTGTGTGTGTGTGAGAGTTTGTTTTTGTGGGTTGGGGGGGGTTCCCGCGGACACGGAGTACCAGGGCCTGGAGCGGATGAGGTGAGGAGCGGAGGAGAGCAGAAGCCCGGACCGTGATTCGCTTGTGTCCAGCGGTTCGGGAGTTCCAGGGCCCGAAACGGAGGAGCGGAGGAGCGGAGGAGCGGAGGAGCGGAGGAGCGGAGGAGCGGAGGAGCGGAGGAGCGGAGGACAGCAAAACCCCTTTCTGCAATTCGCCTGAGTCCGGCGGATCGGTAGTACCTGGTTCCGCAGCGGATGAGCGGAGGAGTGGAGGAGATGTTTCTCTTCTCAGAGGCGGCGAGGGGGGGGGGGCAGGACCCCTTACCCTTATCCCCCCCGGACGTTTGAGTGGAGCTCCCGGACCTCCGGGCACGCACATGCGAATGACTGGATCACAGGGAGTGCCAGGGCCTGGAGCGGATGAGCAGAGGAGAGGCGGAGGGCAGAAGCCCGGCCCTGTTCAAGAGTTCCAGGGTCCAAAGCGGGGGAGCGAAGAAGCGGAGGAGGGGAGGAGAGCAGAAGAGCAAAAAACTGGCCCGGAATTCACCGAAGTCCCGCGGATCGGGAGTTCCAGGGCCCGGAGCGGAAGAGCGGAGGAGCGGAGGAGAGGAGGAGCGGAGCAAAGCTAAGCCCGTCTTAACAACAAGGAAATTACAGATGAGGCTATAATTTCTAATGAAAACTTTAAATTCTATAGCCACGTATACACTTCGACATTGTCAAAAAGCGATTGTGACTCCTTTCCATTAAATATTCCTCAATATATCCCAAAAATAAACAACAAACAATATATGATTGTTTATATATGTTTATATATAAACAACAAAAAATATACAGTTTGATGTCTGAGATTCCTTGTGAATCGCCAACTTAATTACATGTCGTATTCCCCTTGCATTTTTTTTTTTTGGTTTTAATTTCATTTGTCTATCTATTTATCTAATTATTTCCTTTTAATTTCGTTTTTTGTCTAGCACTGTAAATTTCTCACAAACCTGTAACACTATTAACTTCTCATTACATACAGAACAAATGTCCTCATGTCCGTTGCTTCCTCATGCCTGGTTGTTTCATTGACATTCAGTTCTACCTTGCTATGTTTATTTGTACATTTGTATATTTGGGTGTACTATTTATGTTCAATTAAAAACAGTTTGATGTCTGAGATTCCCTGTGAACCGCCAACTTAATTACATGTTATATTCCCCTCACAATTTTTTTTTTTTCCTTTTTAATTTTATTTTTCTATCTATTTATTTAATTATATCCTTTTAATTTTCTTTTTTTGTCTAGCATTAAAAATTTCTCGCAAACCGTTAACACTATTAACTTCTGATTACTTACAGCACGAATGCGCTTATGCCCCCCCACCCCCCACCCCCCGCTTTTCCGTACGGTGGCAGACACTGAGATCGAAAGCAAATGGGTGTCATTGAAATGCAGTAACAGGGTGATAACAGCCGTGTTCGAAATGTGTAGGGGCTTATAGGAGAGCAGAAGCACGTCACGCAATTCACCTGAGTTCGGAGGATCGGGAGTACCAGGGCCCATAGCGGAGAAGCGGAAGAGCGGAGTTATGTGTCTCTTCTCAAAGGCCGGGAAGCTGGGGGGCAGCAGGACCCCTTAGAGCGGCTAATGTGAGCCTTCTCCGGACATAGATCACCCGGACTTATGACTGGAGCTCCCGGACCTCTGGGCACACACATATGTGAATGAGTGGATGAGCTAATGTTGGTTTGGTTGTGGAAACGTTTCGGCCAATGCTATTAGCACAGCTATGATGAGTTCAGGTGTGTCTCTGTGTGTTTGTGTGTTTGTGTGTGTGTATGCGTGTGTATGTGTGTGTGTGTGTGTGTGTGTGTGTGTGTGTGCGTGTGTTTGTGTGTGTGTGAGAGTTTGTTTTTGTGGGTTGGGGGGGGTTCCCGCGGACACGGAGTACCAGGGCCTGGAGCGGATGAGGTGAGGAGCGGAGGAGAGCAGAAGCCCGGACCGTGATTCGCTTGTGTCCAGCGGTTCGGGAGTTCCAGGGCCCGAAACGGAGGAGCGGAGGAGCGGAGGACGGCAAAACCCCTTTCTGCAATTCGCCTGAGTCCGGCGGATCGGTAATACCTGGTTCCGCAGCGGAGGAGCGGAGGAGTGGAGGAGATGTTTCTCTTCTCAGAGGCGGCGAGGGGTGGGGACAGGACACCTTACCCTTACCCCCCCCGGACGTTTGAGTGGAGCTCCCGGACCTCCGGGCACGCACATGCGAATGACTGGATCACAGGGAGTGCCAGGGCCTGGAGCGGATGAGCAGAGGAGAGGCGGAGGGCAGAAGCCCGGCCCTGTTCAAGAGTTCCAGGGTCCAAAGCGGGGGAGCGAAGAAGCGGAGGAGGGGAGGAGAGCAGAAGAGCAAAAAACTGGCCCGGCATTCACCGAAGTCCCGCGGATCGGGAGTTCCAGGGCCCGGAGCGGAAGAGCGGAGGAGCGGAGGAGAGGAGGAGCGGAGCAAAGCGGAAGCCCGTCTTAACAACAAGGAAATTACAGATGAGGCTATAATTTCTAATGAAAACTTTAAATTCTATAGCCACGTATACACTTCGACATTGTCAAAAAGCGATTGTGACTCCTTTCCATTAAATATTCCTCAATATATCCCAAAAATAAACAACAAACAATATATGTTTGTTTATATATGTTTATATATAAACAACAAAAAATATACAGTTTGATGTCTGAGATTCCTTGTGAATCGCCAACTTAATTACATGTCGTATTCCCCTTGCATTTTTTTTTTTTGGTTTTAATTTCATTTGTCTATCTATTTATCTAATTATTTCCTTTTAATTTCTTTTTTTGTCTAGCACTGTAAATTTCTCACAAACCTGTAACACTATTAACTTCTCATTACATACAGAACAAATGTCCTCATGTCCGTTGCTTCCTCATGCCTGGTTGTTTCATTGACATTCAGTTCTAACTTGCTATGTTTATTTGTACATTTGTATATTTGGGTGTACTATTTATGTTCAATTAAAAACAGTTTGATGTCTGAGATTCCCTGTGAACCGCCAACTTAATTACATGTTATATTCCCCTCACAATTTTTTTTTTTTCGTTTTTAATTTTATTTTTCTATCTATTTATTTAATTATATCCTTTTAATTTTCTTTTTTTGTCTAGCATTAAAAATTTCTCGCAAACCGTTAACACTATTAACTTCTGATTACTTACAGCACGAATGCGCTTATGCCCCCCCACCCCCCACCCCCCCGCTTTTCCGTACGGTGGCAGACACTGAGATCGAAAGCAAATGGGTGTCATTGAAATGCAGTAACAGGGTGATAACAGCCGTGTTCGAAGTGTGTAGGGGCTTATAGGAGAGCAGAAGCACGTCACGCAATTCACCTGAGTTCGGAGGATCGGGAGTACCAGGGCCCATAGCGGAGAAGCGGAAGAGCGGAGTTATGTGTCTCTTCTCAAAGGCCGGGAAGCTGGGGGGCAGCAGGACCCCTTAGAGCGGCTAATGTGAGCCTTCTCCGGACATAGATCACCCGGACTTATGACTGGAGCTCCCGGACCTCCGGGCACACACATATGTGAATGAGTGGATGAGCTAATGTTGGTTTGGTTGTGGAAACGTTTCGGCCAATGCTATTAGCACAGCTATGATGAGTTCAGGTGTGTCTGTGTGTGTTTGTGTGTTTGTGTGTGTGTATGCGTGTGTATGTGTGTGTGTGTGTGTGTGTGTGTGTGTGCGTGTGTTTGTGTGTGTGTGAGAGTTTGTTTTTGTGGGTTGGGGGGGGTTCCCGCGGACACGGAGTACCAGGGCCTGGAGCGGATGAGGTGAGGAGCGGAGGAGAGCAGAAGCCCGGACCGTGATTCGCTTGTGTCCAGCGGTTCGGGAGTTCCAGGGCCCGAAACGGAGGAGCGGAGGAGCAGAGGACGGCAAAACCCCTTTCTGCAATTCGCCTGAGTCCGGCGGATCGGTAATACCTGGTTCCGCAGCGGAGGAGCGGAGGAGTGGAGGAGATGTTTCTCTTCTCAGAGGCGGCGAGGGGGGGGGACAGGACCCCTTACCCTTACCCCCCCCGGACGTTTGAGTGGAGCTCCCGGACCTCCGGGCACGCACATGCGAATGACTGGATCACAGGGAGTGCCAGGGCCTGGAGCGGATGAGCAGAGGAGAGGCGGAGGGCAGAAGCCCGGCCCTGTTCAAGAGTTCCAGGGTCCAAAGCGGGGGAGCGAAGAAGCGGAGGAGGGGAGGAGAGCAGAAGAGCAAAAAACTGGCCCGGAATTCACCGAAGTCCCGCGGATCGGGAGTTCCAGGGCCCGGAGCGGAAGAGCGGAGGAGAGGAGGAGCGGAGCAAAGCGGAAGCCCGTCTTAACAACAAGGAAATTACAGATGAGGCTATCATTTCCAATGAAAACTTTAAATTCTATAGCCACCTATACACTTCGACATTGTCAAAAAGCGATTGTGACTCCTTTCCATTAAATATTCCTCAATATATCCCAAAAATAAACAACAAACAATATATGTTTGTTTATATATGTTTATATATAAACAACAAAAAATATACAGTTTGATGTCTGAGATTCCTTGTGAATCGCCAACTTAATTACATGTTGTATTCCCCTTGCATTTTTTTTTTTCGGTTTTAATTTCATTGGTCTATCTATTTATTTAATTATTTCCTTTTAATTTCTTTTTTTGTCTAGCAATGTAAATTTCTCACAAACCGTTAACACTATTAACTTCTGAATACATACAGAACGAATGTCCTTATGTCCTTTTCTTCTTCATGCCTGGTTGTTTAATTGACATTCAGTTCTACCTTGCCATGTTTATTTGTACATTTGCGTGTACTATTTATGTTCAATTAAAAAAAAAAAAAAAAAAAGAATGAGAGGCTGAGAAAATCTCCATGTCTCTCTCTCTCCCCCCCTTAATGCCCCCCCGCTTTTTCCGTACGTTGGCAGACAATGAGATCAAAAGCAAATGGGTGTCATCGTAATGCAGTAACAGGGTGATAAAGGCCATGTTAGAAGTGTGTATGGGCTTATTTTACAGGCTTTCCCCTGGTACTCCATGGATTACCAGGGGCGTTTCTGCCGTGAAGCTGAAAGGAGCTGTTTCGGTGTTCCTGTTTATAAATCCACTCAGCAATGAGGTGAAAAGCACATCGGTATCGATATAATTCGGTAACAGGGCGATAACATCCATGTATTCCGCTCTGGGCCCTGGTACTCCTCGGGGGGGTGAACGCCGGGCCGAACTAGTCCTGGTACTCCATGGAGTACCAGAGGCCCGCCGCAGTGAGAGTAAATGGAGCAATTTGGGTGTTCAATTGTAAAAAGCGGCCTAAAATCCGTGTGGAAAGCAAACGAGTGTTGTTTTAAGACAGTGTGAGGGTGACAGCAATCTCTCCAAGAAGCTTTCTTGGGTTATTTCTGAGGTTTCTCAATGCACTCCTAATGGGAGAGAAGGTAAAGCCCATAAAGCCCACGGGCTTTTCCTTTGTCCGCGCTGCAAGGGACTTTACTCGTTTTTTCGAGGGGACATCCCGCGGGATAGTGTTGGAGTGGCCGTCTAGGAGGAGGGTTTTATTTTCTCCCCTGACGCGTGGTGGTTGATTGTCTCCGAGTCGAGT
>NW_028234020.1:185000-197500 GCF_037954325.1 Fistularia commersonii
AACGATATCCAAAAGTTAGACGTGCTGGGGACTGAAATTGTTATTAGCCTGCTGGCAGATGACACAACCTTAGTTTTGAAAAATGAACATCAAGTCCCAATAAGTGCCGAAAACAACCAAAACATTCTCCAAGGCTTCAGGATTGTCATTAAACTTAAAGAAATGCAAACTTCTTGCGCTGCATGACTCGCCACTAAAGGAAATCAGCGATGTTTCCATGAAATCAGAAATAAAATACTTGAGCATTTTCCTATCCAAGGACCAAACGTTAAATCAATCCAGGAACATTGAATCTAAACTGAATCAAAGTAAAGCTTAATTCTAATATATGGCTCCAGAGAGATTTATCAATATTAGGCCGGATATATTTGACTAAAATGGATGTGTTTATCCAGATGTATATACCCAGCGTATTCCAATGCTGCTCCAAATCAACTCGTAAAATCTGTTAACCAAATCAATTTCAACTTTATCTGGAGGAACAGACCACACCATCTAAGAAAAATCACATATGGTGAAAGAAACAAGTGAAGGAGGGCTGAAAGTGATAGAGTCGGACTGCTTGAATGGGACATTGAAGGTGAACTGGTTGAAATCCTGGATCAAACCTCATCGTTCTTTCTGGTATTGTACTCCAAACTACTTATTCAACAAAGTCGGCGGCCTGAGTCTTCTGCTTATCTCTGACTTGGATATCAACAAGATTCCTGTCAAATGTTCAGAGTTCCATAAACAAATATTATTATACTGGAAAATGATATACGTACACAATTTCTCACCACACAGTATAATAGTTTGGAACAATCGATATGTACTGCATGGCAACAAACCTCTGTTTTACAAGGAATGCTTTGAGAAAGGTATATGGTCGATAATTGACTTGATGGATGACACTGGCAGTCCTCTGGACAATGAGCAGTTCTGTACTACACACAGATTCAAGCCTCCCATATTAGAGTTGCTAAAGTTACGAAACGCACTGCCTCGACAATTTGTATTCCTGACCAAAAATATAATGACGCACCGAACCGTACAACCACAGTTACCCCGACTATCACTCCAGGGAATCTCAATTGTGGACAGAAAGCGCGGCAACTCCTTTATTAGGAAATGTTTCACAGGAAACTTATTCCCTGGACGTCAAAAAAAAAAAAAAGGATATTTTAAATAAATTTGATGAGGAATCGATTGCCACGCTGCGAACCATGTATCTGACTCTACCCATACCCCCAAGGCAAAAGAGACCCACTTCAAAATTATGACTGACATCTACCCATCTAAGGAATTATCGAGGGTACGCTTTAATTTTGAAGATAATATTTGTACATTTTGTGAAGACAACATTGAAACCACTGACCATATATTTTTTCTCCTTCTCATTCCATCGTCACCAGTTTCCTTCTCAAAAGATGATATAACATTCTGTTTACTTATAAGCAACATAACAGATGAACTCTGTGTCAATGTTCTTTTAGGCCTGGCCAAGTTCTTCATTCACAAGAACAGAATGCAAAAATGCTCCCCAAATTTTAATGTCTTCATAAACGATTTTGAAATATAAAAAAAAAAAAAAAAAATCCTTAAAACTTATGGAAAAATCCGAAAACAAAAAAATATAGTTACCCATGTCCGAGGTTCCTTTTTTTTTTGGTAAAAAAAAAAAAAAAAACAAAAAAAACAACTTGATTACATGTTACATTCCCCTTGCAATTTTTTTTTTTTTTTTTCGTTTTAATTTCTTATTTGTCTATCTATTGATTTAATTACTTCCTTTTAATTTATTTTTTTGTCTCGCACTGTAAATTTCTCACAAACCTGTAACACTATTAACTTCTCATTACATACAGAACAAATGTCCTGATGTCCGTTGCTTCCTCATCCCTGGTTGTTTCATTGACATTCAGTTCTACCTTGCTATGTTTATTTGTACATTTGTATATTTGGGTGTACTATTTATGTTCAATTAAAAACAGTTTGATGTCTGAGATTCCTTGTGAACCGCCAACTTAATTACATGTTATATTCCCCTCACAATTTTTTTTTTTCGTTTTTAATTTTATTTTTCTATCTATTTATTTAATTATATCCTTCTAATTTTCTTTTTTTGTCTAGCATTAAAAATTTCTCGCAAACCGTTAACACTATTAACTTCTGATTACTTACACCACGAATGCGCTTATGCCCCCCCACCCATCCCGCTTTTTCCGTACGGAGGCAGACACTGAGATCGAAAGCAAATGGGTGTCATTGAAATGCAGTAACAGGGTGATAACAGCCGTGTTCGAAGTGTGTAGGGGCTTATAGGAGAGCAGAAGCACGTCACGCAATTCACCTGAGTTCGGAGGATCGGGAGTACCAGGGCCCATAGCGGAGAAGCGGAAGAGCGGAGTTATGTGTCTCTTCTCAAAGGCGGGGAAACTGGGGGGCAGCAGGACCCCTTAGACCGGCTAATGTGAGTCTTCTCCGGACATAGATCACCCGGACTTATGACTGGAGCTCCCGGACCTCTGGGCACACACATATGTGAATGAGTGGATGAGCTAATGTTGGTTTGGTTGTGGATACGTTTCGGCCAATGCTATCAGCACAGCTATGATTATCCCCAGAACGTTGAGAACGAGCTCCCGGAACTCCAGACATGCGTATATAAAAGAGTGGAATTAAGGTGTGTGTGTGTGTGTGTGTGTGTGTGTGTGTGTGTGTGTGTGTGTATACGTGTGGGACAGAAGTAATGTTGGGGACAGAAATTGTTATTAGCCTGCTGGCAGATGACACAACCTTAGTTTTGAAAAATGAACATCAAGTCCCAATAAGTGCTGAAAACAACCAAAACATTCTCCAAGGCTTCAGGATTGTCATTAAACTTAAAGAAATGCAAACTTCTTGCGCTGCATGACTCGCCACTAAAGGAAATCAGCGATGTTTCCATGAAATCAGAAATAAAATACTTGAGCATTTTCCTATCCAAGGACCAAACGTTAAATCAATCCAGGAACATTGAATCTAAACTGAATCAAAGTAAAGCTTAATTCTAATATATGGCTCCAGAGAGATTTATCAATATTAGGCCGGATATATTTGACTAAAATGGATGTGTTTATCCAGATGTATATACCCAGCGTATTCCAATGCTGCTCCAAATCAACTCGTAAAATCTGTTAACCAAATCAATTTCAACTTTATCTGGAGGAACAGACCACACCATCTAAGAAAAATCACATATGGTGAAAGAAACAAGTGAAGGAGGGCTGAAAGTGATAGAGTCGGACTGCTTGAATGGGACATTGAAGGTGAACTGGTTGAAATCCTGGATCAAACCTCATCGTTCTTTCTGGTATTGTACTCCAAACTACTTATTCAACAAAGTCGGCGGCCTGAGTCTTCTGCTTATCTCTGACTTGGATATCAACAAGATTCCTGTCAAATGTTCAGAGTTCCATAAACAAATATTATTATACTGGAAAATGATATACGTACACAATTTCTCACCACACAGTATAATAGTTTGGAACAATCGATATGTACTGCATGGCAACAAACCTCTGTTTTACAAGGAATGCTTTGAGAAAGGTATATGGTCGATAATTGACTTGATGGATGACACTGGCAGTCCTCTGGACAATGAGCAGTTCTGTACTACACACAGATTCAAGCCTCCCATATTAGAGTTGCCAAAGTTACGAAACGCACTGCCTCGACAATTTGTATTCCTGACCAAAAATATAATGACGCACCGAACCGTACAACCACAGTTACCCCGACTATCACTCCAGGGAATCTCAATTGTGGACAGAAAGCGCGGCAACTCCTTTATTAGGAAATGTTTCACAGGAAACTTATTCCCTGGACGTCAAAAAAAAAAAAAAGGATATTTTAAATAAATTTGATGAGGAATCGATTGCCACGCTGCGAACCATGTATCTGACTCTACCCATACCCCCAAGGCAAAAGAGACCCACTTCAAAATTATGACTGACATCTACCCATCTAAGGAATTATCGAGGGTACGCTTTAATTTTGAAGATAATATTTGTACATTTTGTGAAGACAACATTGAAACCACTGACCATATATTTTTTCTCCTTCTCATTCCATCGTCACCAGTTTCCTTCTCAAAAGATGATATAACATTCTGTTTACTTATAAGCAACATAACAGATGAACTCTGTGTCAATGTTCTTTTAGGCCTGGCCAAGTTCTTCATTCACAAGAACAGAATGCAAAAATGCTCCCCAAATTTTAATGTCTTCATAAACGATTTTGAAATATAAAAAAAAAAAAAAAAAAATCCTTAAAACTTATGGAAAAATCCAAAAACTAAAAAATATAGTTACCCATGTCCGAGGTTCCTTTTTTTTTTGGTAAAAAAAAAAAAACAAAAAAAAAAAAACAACTTGATTACATGTTACATTCCCCTTGCAATTTTTTTTTTTTTTTTTCGTTTTAATTTCTTATTTGTCTATCTATTGATTTAATTACTTCCTTTTAATTTCTTTTTTTGTCTCGCACTGTAAATTTCTCACAAACCTGTAACACTATTAACTTCTCATTACATACAGAACAAATGTCCTGATGTCCGTTGCTTCCTCATCCCTGGTTGTTTCATTGACATTCAGTTCTACCTTGCTATGTTTATTTGTACATCTGTATATTTGGGTGTACTATTTATGTTCAATTAAAAACAGTTTGATGTCTGAGATTCCTTGTGAACCGCCAACTTAATTACATGTTATATTCCCCTCACAATTTTTTTTTTTCGTTTTTAATTTTATTTTTCTATCTATTTATTTAATTATATCCTTTTAATTTTCTTTTTTTGTCTAGCATTAAAAATTTCTCGCAAACCGTTAACACTATTAACTTCTGATTACTTACACCACGAATGCGCTTATGCCCCCCCACCCATCCCGCTTTTTCCGTACGGAGGCAGACACTGAGATCGAAAGCAAATGGGTGTCATTGAAATGCAGTAACAGGGTGATAACAGCCGTGTTCGAAGTGTGTAGGGGCTTATAGGAGAGCAGAAGCACGTCACGCAATTCACCTGAGTTCGGAGGATCGGGAGTACCAGGGCCCATAGCGGAGAAGCGGAAGAGCGGAGTTATGTGTCTCTTCTCAAAGGCCGGGAAGCTGGGGGGCAGCAGGACCCCTTAGAGCGGCTAATGTGAGCCTTCTCCGGACATAGATCACCCGGACTTATGACTGGAGCTCCCGGACCTCCGGGCACACACATATGTGAATGAGTGGATGAGCTAATGTCGGTTTGGTTGTGGATACGTTTCGGCCAATGCTATCAGCACAGCTATGATTATCCCCAGAACGTTGAGAACGAGCTCCCGGAACTCCAGACATGCGTATATAAAAGAGTGGAATTAAGGTGTGTGTGTGTGTGTGTGTGTGTGTGTGTGTGTGTATACGTGTGGGACAGAAGTAATGTTGGGGACAGAAATTGTTATTAGCCTGCTGGCAGATGACACAACCTTAGTTTTGAAAAATGAACATCAAGTCCCAATAAGTGCTGAAAAAAACCAAAACATTCTCCAAGGCTTCAGGATTGTCATTAAACTTAAAGAAATGCAAACTTCTTGCGCTGCATGACTCGCCACTAAAGGAAATCAGCGATGTTTCTATGAAATCAGAAATAAAATACTTGAGCATTTTCCTATCCAAGGACCAAACGTTAAATCAATCCAGGAACATTGAATCTAAACTGAATCAAAGTAAAGCTTAATTCTAATATATGGCTCCAGAGAGATTTATCAATATTAGGCCGGATATATTTGACTAAAATGGATGTGTTTATCCAGATGTATATACCCAGCGTATTCCAATGCTGCTCCAAATCAACTCGTAAAATCTGTTAACCAAATCAATTTCAACTTTATCTGGAGGAACAGACCACACCATCTAAGAAAAATCACATATGGTGAAAGAAACAAGTGAAGGAGGGCTGAAAGTGATAGAGTCGGACTGCTTGAATGGGACATTGAAGGTGAACTGGTTGAAATCCTGGATCAAACCTCATCGTTCTTTCTGGTATTGTACTCCAAACTACTTATTCAACAAAGTCGGCGGCCTGAGTCTTCTGCTTATCTCTGACTTGGATATCAACAAGATTCCTGTCAAATGTTCAGAGTTCCATAAACAAATATTATTATACTGGAAAATGATATACGTACACAATTTCTCACCACACAGTATAATAGTTTGGAACAATCGATATGTACTGCATGGCAACAAACCTCTGTTTTACAAGGAATGCTTTGAGAAAGGTATATGGTCGATAATTGACTTGATGGATGACACTGGCAGTCCTCTGGACAATGAGCAGTTCTGTACTACACACAGATTCAAGCCTCCCATATTAGAGTTGCTAAAGTTACGAAACGCACTGCCTCGACAATTTGTATTCCTGACCAAAAATATAATGACGCACCGAACCGTACAACCACAGTTACCCCGACTATCACTCCAGGGAATCTCAATTGTGGACAGAAAGCGCGGCAACTCCTTTATTAGGAAATGTTTCACAGGAAACTTATTCCCTGGACGTCAAAAAAAAAAAAAAGGATATTTTAAATAAATTTGATGAGGAATCGATTGCCACGCTGCGAACCATGTATCTGACTCTACCCATACCCCCAAGGCAAAAGAGACCCACTTCAAAATTATGACTGACATCTACCCATCTAAGGAATTATCGAGGGTACGCTTTAATTTTGAAGATAATATTTGTACATTTTGTGAAGACAACATTGAAACCACTGACCATATATTTTTTCTCCTTCTCATTCCATCGTCACCAGTTTCCTTCTCAAAAGATGATATAACATTCTGTTTACTTATAAGCAACATAACAGATGAACTCTGTGTCAATGTTCTTTTAGGCCTGGCCAAGTTCTTCATTCACAAGAACAGAATGCAAAAATGCTCCCCAAATTTTAATGTCTTCATAAACGATTTTGAAATATAAAAAAAAAAAAAAAAAATCCTTAAAACTTATGGAAAAATCCGAAAACAAAAAAATATAGTTACCCATGTCCGAGGTTCCTTTTTTTTTTGGTAAAAAAAAAAAAAAAAACAAAAAAAACAACTTGATTACATGTTACATTCCCCTTGCAATTTTTTTTTTTTTTTTTCGTTTTAATTTCTTATTTGTCTATCTATTGATTTAATTACTTCCTTTTAATTTCTTTTTTTGTCTCGCACTGTAAATTTCTCACAAACCTGTAACACTATTAACTTCTCATTACATACAGAACAAATGTCCTGATGTCCGTTGCTTCCTCATCCCTGGTTGTTTCATTGACATTCAGTTCTACCTTGCTATGTTTATTTGTACATTTGTATATTTGGGTGTACTATTTATGTTCAATTAAAAACAGTTTGATGTCTGAGATTCCTTGTGAACCGCCAACTTAATTACATGTTATATTCCCCTCACAATTTTTTTTTTTCGTTTTTAATTTTATTTTTCTATCTATTTATTTAATTATATCCTTTTAATTTTCTTTTTTTGTCTAGCATTAAAAATTTCTCGCAAACCGTTAACACTATTAACTTCTGATTACTTACAGCACGAATGCGCTTATGCCCCCCCACCCATCCCGCTTTTTCCGTACGGAGGCAGACACTGAGATCGAAAGCAAATGGGTGTCATTGAAATGCAGTAACAGGGTGATAACAGCCGTGTTCGAAGTGTGTAGGGGCTTATAGTAGAGCAGAAGCACGTCACGCAATTCACCTGAGTTCGGAGGATCGGGAGTACCAGGGCCCATAGCGGAGAAGCGGAAGAGCGGAGTTATGTGTCTCTTCTCAAAGGCGGGGAAGCTGGGGGGCAGCAGGACCCCTTAGACCGGCTAATGTGAGCCTACTCCGGACAGATATCACCCGGAGTTATGACTGGAGCTCCCGGACCTCTGGGCACACACATATATGAATGAGTGGATGAGCTAATGTTGGTTTGGTTGTGGATACGTTTCGGCCAATGCTATCAGCACAGCTATGATTATCCCCAGAACGTTGAGAACGAGCTCCCGGAACTCCAGACATGCGTATATAAAAGAGTGGAATTAAGGTGTGTGTGTGTGTGTGTGTGTGTGTGTGTGTGTGTGTATACGTGTGGGACAGAAGTAATGTTGGGGACAGAAATTGTTATTAGCCTGCTGGCAGATGACACAACCTTAGTTTTGAAAAATGAACATCAAGTCCCAATAAGTGCTGAAAAAAACCAAAACATTCTCCAAGGCTTCAGGATTGTCATTAAACTTAAAGAAATGCAAACTTCTTGCGCTGCATGACTCGCCACTAAAGGAAATCAGCGATGTTTCTATGAAATCAGAAATAAAATACTTGAGCATTTTCCTATCCAAGGACCAAACGTTAAATCAATCCAGGAACATTGAATCTAAACTGAATCAAAGTAAAGCTTAATTCTAATATATGGCTCCAGAGAGATTTATCAATATTAGGCCGGATATATTTGACTAAAATGGATGTGTTTATCCAGATGTATATACCCAGCGTATTCCAATGCTGCTCCAAATCAACTCGTAAAATCTGTTAACCAAATCAATTTCAACTTTATCTGGAGGAACAGACCACACCATCTAAGAAAAATCACATATGGTGAAAGAAACAAGTGAAGGAGGGCTGAAAGTGATAGAGTCGGACTGCTTGAATGGGACATTGAAGGTGAACTGGTTGAAATCCTGGATCAAACCTCATCGTTCTTTCTGGTATTGTACTCCAAACTACTTATTCAACAAAGTCGGCGGCCTGAGTCTTCTGCTTATCTCTGACTTGGATATCAACAAGATTCCTGTCAAATGTTCAGAGTTCCATAAACAAATATTATTATACTGGAAAATGATATACGTACACAATTTCTCACCACACAGTATAATAGTTTGGAACAATCGATATGTACTGCATGGCAACAAACCTCTGTTTTACAAGGAATGCTTTGAGAAAGGTATATGGTCGATAATTGACTTGATGGATGACACTGGCAGTCCTCTGGACAATGAGCAGTTCTGTACTACACACAGATTCAAGCCTCCCATATTAGAGTTGCTAAAGTTACGAAACGCACTGCCTCGACAATTTGTATTCCTGACCAAAAATATAATGACGCACCGAACCGTACAACCACAGTTACCCCGACTATCACTCCAGGGAATCTCAATTGTGGACAGAAAGCGCGGCAACTCCTTTATTAGGAAATGTTTCACAGGAAACTTATTCCCTGGACGTCAAAAAAAAAAAAAAGGATATTTTAAATAAATTTGATGAGGAATCGATTGCCACGCTGCGAACTATGTATCTGACTCTACCCATACCCCCAAGGCAAAAGAGACCCACTTCAAAATTATGACTGACATCTACCCATCTAAGGAATTATCGAGGGTACGCTTTAATTTTGAAGATAATATTTGTACATTTTGTGAAGACAACATTGAAACCACTGACCATATATTTTTTCTCCTTCTCATTCCATCGTCACCAGTTTCCTTCTCAAAAGATGATATAACATTCTGTTTACTTATAAGCAACATAACAGATGAACTCTGTGTCAATGTTCTTTTAGGCCTGGCCAAGTTCTTCATTCACAAGAACAGAATGCAAAAATGCTCCCCAAATTTTAATGTCTTCATAAACGATTTTGAAATATAAAAAAAAAAAAAAAAATCCTTAAAACTTATGGAAAAATCCGAAAACAAAAAAATATAGTTACCCATGTCCGAGGTTCCTTTTTTTTTTGGTAAAAAAAAAAAAAAAAAACAAAAAAAACAACTTGATTACATGTTACATTCCCCTTGCAATTTTTTTTTTTTTTTTTCGTTTTAATTTCTTATTTGTCTATCTATTGATTTAATTACTTCCTTTTAATTTCTTTTTTTGTCTCGCACTGTAAATTTCTCACAAACCTGTAACACTATTAACTTCTCATTACATACAGAACAAATGTCCTGATGTCCGTTGCTTCCTCATCCCTGGTTGTTTCATTGACATTCAGTTCTACCTTGCTATGTTTATTTGTACATTTGTATATTTGGGTGTACTATTTATGTTCAATTAAAAACAGTTTGATGTCTGAGATTCCTTGTGAACCGCCAACTTAATTACATGTTATATTCCCCTCACAATTTTTTTTTTTCGTTTTTAATTTTATTTTTCTATCTATTTATTTAATTATATCCTTCTAATTTTCTTTTTTTGTCTAGCATTAAAAATTTCTCGCAAACCGTTAACACTATTAACTTCTGATTACTTACAGCACGAATGCGCTTATGCCCCCCCACCCATCCCGCTTTTTCCGTACGGAGGCAGACACTGAGATCGAAAGCAAATGGGTGTCATTGAAATGCAGTAACAGGGTGATAACAGCCGTGTTCGAAGTGTGTAGGGGCTTATAGGAGAGCAGAAGCACGTCACGCAATTCACCTGAGTTCGGAGGATCGGGAGTACCAGGGCCCATAGCGGAGAAGCGGAAGAGCGGAGTTATGTGTCTCTTCTCAAAGGCGGGGAAGCTGGGGGGCAGCAGGACCCCTTAGACCGGCTAAGGTGAGCCTACTCCGGACAGAGATCACCCGGAGTTATGACTGGAGCTCCCGGACCTCCGGGCACACACATATGTGAATGACTGGATGAGCTAATGTTGGTTTGGTTGTGGATACGTTTCGGCCAATGCTATCAGCACAGCGATGATGAGTTCAGGTGTGTCTGTGTGTGTTTGTGTGTTTGTGTGTGTGTGTGTGTGTGTGTGTGTGTGTGCGTGTGTTTGTGTGTGTGTGAGAGTTTGTTTTTGTGGGTTGGGGGGGGTTCCCGCGGACACGGAGTACCAGGGCCTGGAGCGGATGAGGTGAGGAGCGGAGGAGAGCAGAAGCCCGGACCGTGATTCGCTTGTGTCCAGCGGTTCGGGAGTTCCAGGGCCCGAAACGGAGGAGCGGAGGAGCGGAGGAGCGGAGGAGCGGAGGAGCGGAGGAGCGGAGGACAGCAAAACCCCTTTCTGCAATTCGCCTGAGTCCGGCGGATCGGTAGTACCTGGTTCCGCAGCGGATGAGCGGAGGAGTGGAGGAGATGTTTCTCTTCTCAGAGGCGGCGAGGGGGGGGGGGCAGGACCCCTTACCCTTATCCCCCCCGGACGTTTGAGTGGAGCTCCCGGACCTCCGGGCACGCACATGCGAATGACTGGATCACAGGGAGTGCCAGGGCCTGGAGCGGATGAGCAGAGGAGAGGCGGAGGGCAGAAGCCCGGCCCTGTTCAAGAGTTCCAGGGTCCAAAGCGGGGGAGCGAAGAAGCGGAGGAGGGGAGGAGAGCAGAAGAGCAAAAAACTGGCCCGGAATTCACCGAAGTCCCGCGGATCGGGAGTTCCAGGGCCCGGAGCGGAAGAGCGGAGGAGCGGAGGAGAGGAGGAGCGGAGCAAAGCTAAGCCCGTCTTAACAACAAGGAAATTACAGATGAGGCTATAATTTCTAATGAAAACTTTAAATTCTATAGCCACGTATACACTTCGACATTGTCAAAAAGCGATTGTGACTCCTTTCCATTAAATATTCCTCAATATATCCCAAAAATAAACAACAAACAATATATGTTTGTTTATATATGTTTATATATAAACAACAAAAAATATACAGTTTGATGTCTGAGATTCCTTGTGAATCGCCAACTTAATTACATGTCGTATTCCCCTTGCATTTTTTTTTTTTGGTTTTAATTTCATTTGTCTATCTATTTATCTAATTATTTCCTTTTAATTTCGTTTTTTGTCTAGCACTGTAAATTTCTCACAAACCTGTAACACTATTAACTTCTCATTACATACAGAACAAATGTCCTCATGTCCGTTGCTTCCTCATGCCTGGTTGTTTCATTGACATTCAGTTCTACCTTGCTATGTTTATTTGTACATTTGTATATTTGGGTGTACTATTTATGTTCAATTAAAAACAGTTTGATGTCTGAGATTCCCTGTGAACCGCCAACTTAATTACATGTTATATTCCCCTCACAATTTTTTTTTTTTCGTTTTTAATTTTATTTTTCTATCTATTTATTTAATTATATCCTTTTAATTTTCTTTTTTTGTCTAGCATTAAAAATTTCTCGCAAACCGTTAACACTATTAACTTCTGATTACTTACAGCACGAATGCGCTTATGCCCCCCCACCCCCCACCCCCCCGCTTTTTCCGTACGGTGGCAGACACTGAGATCGAAAGCAAATGGGTGTCATTGAAATGCAGTAACAGGGTGATAACAGCCGTGTTCGAAGTGTGTAGGGGCTTATAGTAGAGCAGAAGCACGTCACGCAATTCACCTGAGTTCGGAGGATCGGGAGTACCAGGGCCCATAGCGGAGAAGCGGAAGAGCGGAGTTATGTGTCTCTTCTCAAAGGCCGGGAAGCTGGGGGGCAGCAGGACCCCTTAGAGCGGCTAATGTGAGCCTTCTCCGGACATAGATCACCCGGACTTATGACTGGAGCTCCCGGACCT
>NW_028234020.1:210000-227500 GCF_037954325.1 Fistularia commersonii
TCCCCGAGTCGGGGCGAGCGATGGGTTTAGAGGCGTATCGCATTGAAGATAATGGCCGCATATCCTTCTTGGACTTTTCTAAAGCCTTTGACTCGGTCGAACATCCATTTATCATAGCAACGCTCGAACATTTTGGATTTGGTTAAATATTCAGGAATGTGATCCGTGGGCTCTATGAGAATATTCATAGCTGTGTCACCCTGCCAAGCGGCACCACTCCGAGCTTCCATGTTGATGTGGGAATCCCCCAAGGTTGCCCCATCTCACCCTATTTATTTATAATTGCTACCGAAATGCTAGCCGTTTATGTTGAAAAGAGCAACGATATCCAAAAGTTAGACGTGCTGGGGACTGAAATTGTTATTAGCCTGCTGGCAGATGACACAACCTTAGTTTTGAAAAATGAACATCAAGTCCCAATAAGTGCCGAAAACAACCAAAACATTCTCCAAGGCTTCAGGATTGTCATTAAACTTAAAGAAATGCAAACTTCTTGCGCTGCATGACTCGCCACTAAAGGAAATCAGCGATGTTTCCATGAAATCAGAAATAAAATACTTGAGCATTTTCCTATCCAAGGACCAAACGTTAAATCAATCCAGGAACATTGAATCTAAACTGAATCAAAGTAAAGCTTAATTCTAATATATGGCTCCAGAGAGATTTATCAATATTAGGCCGGATATATTTGACTAAAATGGATGTGTTTATCCAGATGTATATACCCAGCGTATTCCAATGCTGCTCCAAATCAACTCGTAAAATCTGTTAACCAAATCAATTTCAACTTTATCTGGAGGAACAGACCACACCATCTAAGAAAAATCACATATGGTGAAAGAAACAAGTGAAGGAGGGCTGAAAGTGATAGAGTCGGACTGCTTGAATGGGACATTGAAGGTGAACTGGTTGAAATCCTGGATCAAACCTCATCGTTCTTTCTGGTATTGTACTCCAAACTACTTATTCAACAAAGTCGGCGGCCTGAGTCTTCTGCTTATCTCTGACTTGGATATCAACAAGATTCCTGTCAAATGTTCAGAGTTCCATAAACAAATATTATTATACTGGAAAATGATATACGTACACAATTTCTCACCACACAGTATAATAGTTTGGAACAATCGATATGTACTGCATGGCAACAAACCTCTGTTTTACAAGGAATGCTTTGAGAAAGGTATATGGTCGATAATTGACTTGATGGATGACACTGGCAGTCCTCTGGACAATGAGCAGTTCTGTACTACACACAGATTCAAGCCTCCCATATTAGAGTTGCTAAAGTTACGAAACGCACTGCCTCGACAATTTGTATTCCTGACCAAAAATATAATGACGCACCGAACCGTACAACCACAGTTACCCCGACTATCACTCCAGGGAATCTCAATTGTGGACAGAAAGCGCGGCAACTCCTTTATTAGGAAATGTTTCACAGGAAACTTATTCCCTGGACGTCAAAAAAAAAAAAAAGGATATTTTAAATAAATTTGATGAGGAATCGATTGCCACGCTGCGAACCATGTATCTGACTCTACCCATACCCCCAAGGCAAAAGAGACCCACTTCAAAATTATGACTGACATCTACCCATCTAAGGAATTATCGAGGGTACGCTTTAATTTTGAAGATAATATTTGTACATTTTGTGAAGACAACATTGAAACCACTGACCATATATTTTTTCTCCTTCTCATTCCATCGTCACCAGTTTCCTTCTCAAAAGATGATATAACATTCTGTTTACTTATAAGCAACATAACAGATGAACTCTGTGTCAATGTTCTTTTAGGCCTGGCCAAGTTCTTCATTCACAAGAACAGAATGCAAAAATGCTCCCCAAATTTTAATGTCTTCATAAACGATTTTGAAATATAAAAAAAAAAAAAAAAAATCCTTAAAACTTATGGAAAAATCCGAAAACAAAAAAATATAGTTACCCATGTCCGAGGTTCCTTTTTTTTTTGGTAAAAAAAAAAAAACAAAAAAAAAAAAACAACTTGATTACATGTTACATTCCCCTTGCAATTTTTTTTTTTTTTTTCGTTTTAATTTCTTATTTGTCTATCTATTGATTTAATTACTTCCTTTTAATTTCTTTTTTTGTCTCGCACTGTAAATTTCTCACAAACCTGTAACACTATTAACTTCTCATTACATACAGAACAAATGTCCTGATGTCCGTTGCTTCCTCATCCCTGGTTGTTTCATTGACATTCAGTTCTACCTTGCTATGTTTATTTGTACATTTGTATATTTGGGTGTACTATTTATGTTCAATTAAAAACAGTTTGATGTCTGAGATTCCTTGTGAACCGCCAACTTAATTACATGTTATATTCCCCTCACAATTTTTTTTTTTCGTTTTTAATTTTATTTTTCTATCTATTTATTTAATTATATCCTTCTAATTTTCTTTTTTTGTCTAGCATTAAAAATTTCTCGCAAACCGTTAACACTATTAACTTCTGATTACTTACACCACGAATGCGCTTATGCCCCCCCACCCATCCCGCTTTTTCCGTACGGAGGCAGACACTGAGATCGAAAGCAAATGGGTGTCATTGAAATGCAGTAACAGGGTGATAACAGCCGTGTTCGAAGTGTGTAGGGGCTTATAGGAGAGCAGAAGCACGTCACGCAATTCACCTGAGTTCGGAGGATCGGGAGTACCAGGGCCCATAGCGGAGAAGCGGAAGAGCGGAGTTATGTGTCTCTTCTCAAAGGCGGGGAAACTGGGGGGCAGCAGGACCCCTTAGACCGGCTAATGTGAGTCTTCTCCGGACATAGATCACCCGGACTTATGACTGGAGCTCCCGGACCTCTGGGCACACACATATGTGAATGAGTGGATGAGCTAATGTTGGTTTGGTTGTGGATAAGTTTCGGCCAATGCTATCAGCACAGCTATGATTATCCCCAGAACGTTGAGAACGAGCTCCCGGAACTCCAGACATGCGTATATAAAAGAGTGGAATTAAGGTGTGTGTGTGTGTGTGTGTGTGTGTGTGTGTGTGTGTGTGTGTGTATACGTGTGGGACAGAAGTAATGTTGGGGACAGAAATTGTTATTAGCCTGCTGGCAGATGACACAACCTTAGTTTTGAAAAATGAACATCAAGTCCCAATAAGTGCTGAAAACAACCAAAACATTCTCCAAGGCTTCAGGATTGTCATTAAACTTAAAGAAATGCAAACTTCTTGCGCTGCATGACTCGCCACTAAAGGAAATCAGCGATGTTTCCATGAAATCAGAAATAAAATACTTGAGCATTTTCCTATCCAAGGACCAAACGTTAAATCAATCCAGGAACATTGAATCTAAACTGAATCAAAGTAAAGCTTAATTCTAATATATGGCTCCAGAGAGATTTATCAATATTAGGCCGGATATATTTGACTAAAATGGATGTGTTTATCCAGATGTATATACCCAGCGTATTCCAATGCTGCTCCAAATCAACTCGTAAAATCTGTTAACCAAATCAATTTCAACTTTATCTGGAGGAACAGACCACACCATCTAAGAAAAATCACATATGGTGAAAGAAACAAGTGAAGGAGGGCTGAAAGTGATAGAGTCGGACTGCTTGAATGGGACATTGAAGGTGAACTGGTTGAAATCCTGGATCAAACCTCATCGTTCTTTCTGGTATTGTACTCCAAACTACTTATTCAACAAAGTCGGCGGCCTGAGTCTTCTGCTTATCTCTGACTTGGATATCAACAAGATTCCTGTCAAATGTTCAGAGTTCCATAAACAAATATTATTATACTGGAAAATGATATACGTACACAATTTCTCACCACACAGTATAATAGTTTGGAACAATCGATATGTACTGCATGGCAACAAACCTCTGTTTTACAAGGAATGCTTTGAGAAAGGTATATGGTCGATAATTGACTTGATGGATGACACTGGCAGTCCTCTGGACAATGAGCAGTTCTGTACTACACACAGATTCAAGCCTCCCATATTAGAGTTGCTAAAGTTACGAAACGCACTGCCTCGACAATTTGTATTCCTGACCAAAAATATAATGACGCACCGAACCGTACAACCACAGTTACCCCGACTATCACTCCAGGGAATCTCAATTGTGGACAGAAAGCGCGGCAACTCCTTTATTAGGAAATGTTTCACAGGAAACTTATTCCCTGGACGTCAAAAAAAAAAAAAAGGATATTTTAAATAAATTTGATGAGGAATCGATTGCCACGCTGCGAACCATGTATCTGACTCTACCCATACCCCCAAGGCAAAAGAGACCCACTTCAAAATTATGACTGACATCTACCCATCTAAGGAATTATCGAGGGTACGCTTTAATTTTGAAGATAATATTTGTACATTTTGTGAAGACAACATTGAAACCACTGACCATATATTTTTTCTCCTTCTCATTCCATCGTCACCAGTTTCCTTCTCAAAAGATGATATAACATTCTGTTTACTTATAAGCAACATAACAGATGAACTCTGTGTCAATGTTCTTTTAGGCCTGGCCAAGTTCTTCATTCACAAGAACAGAATGCAAAAATGCTCCCCAAATTTTAATGTCTTCATAAACGATTTTGAAATATAAAAAAAAAAAAAAAAAATCCTTAAAACTTATGGAAAAATCCGAAAACAAAAAAATATAGTTACCCATGTCCGAGGTTCCTTTTTTTTTTGGTAAAAAAAAAAAAACAAAAAAAAAAAAACAACTTGATTACATGTTACATTCCCCTTGCAATTTTTTTTTTTTTTTTTCGTTTTAATTTCTTATTTGTCTATCTATTGATTTAATTACTTCCTTTTAATTTCTTTTTTTGTCTCGCACTGTAAATTTCTCACAAACCTGTAACACTATTAACTTCTCATTACATACAGAACAAATGTCCTGATGTCCGTTGCTTCCTCATCCCTGGTTGTTTCATTGACATTCAGTTCTACCTTGCTATGTTTATTTGTACATTTGTATATTTGGGTGTACTATTTATGTTCAATTAAAAACAGTTTGATGTCTGAGATTCCTTGTGAACCGCCAACTTAATTACATGTTATATTCCCCTCACAATTTTTTTTTTTCGTTTTTAATTTTATTTTTCTATCTATTTATTTAATTATATCCTTCTAATTTTCTTTTTTTGTCTAGCATTAAAAATTTCTCGCAAACCGTTAACACTATTAACTTCTGATTACTTACACCACGAATGCGCTTATGCCCCCCCACCCATCCCGCTTTTTCCGTACGGAGGCAGACACTGAGATCGAAAGCAAATGGGTGTCATTGAAATGCAGTAACAGGGTGATAACAGCCGTGTTCGAAGTGTGTAGGGGCTTATAGGAGAGCAGAAGCACGTCACGCAATTCACCTGAGTTCGGAGGATCGGGAGTACCAGGGCCCATAGCGGAGAAGCGGAAGAGCGGAGTTATGTGTCTCTTCTCAAAGGCGGGGAAACTGGGGGGCAGCAGGACCCCTTAGACCGGCTAATGTGAGTCTTCTCCGGACATAGATCACCCGGACTTATGACTGGAGCTCCCGGACCTCTGGGCACACACATATGTGAATGAGTGGATGAGCTAATGTTGGTTTGGTTGTGGATAAGTTTCGGCCAATGCTATCAGCACAGCTATGATTATCCCCAGAACGTTGAGAACGAGCTCCCGGAACTCCAGACATGCGTATATAAAAGAGTGGAATTAAGGTGTGTGTGTGTGTGTGTGTGTGTGTGTGTGTGTGTGTGTGTGTGTATACGTGTGGGACAGAAGTAATGTTGGGGACAGAAATTGTTATTAGCCTGCTGGCAGATGACACAACCTTAGTTTTGAAAAATGAACATCAAGTCCCAATAAGTGCTGAAAACAACCAAAACATTCTCCAAGGCTTCAGGATTGTCATTAAACTTAAAGAAATGCAAACTTCTTGCGCTGCATGACTCGCCACTAAAGGAAATCAGCGATGTTTCCATGAAATCAGAAATAAAATACTTGAGCATTTTCCTATCCAAGGACCAAACGTTAAATCAATCCAGGAACATTGAATCTAAACTGAATCAAAGTAAAGCTTAATTCTAATATATGGCTCCAGAGAGATTTATCAATATTAGGCCGGATATATTTGACTAAAATGGATGTGTTTATCCAGATGTATATACCCAGCGTATTCCAATGCTGCTCCAAATCAACTCGTAAAATCTGTTAACCAAATCAATTTCAACTTTATCTGGAGGAACAGACCACACCATCTAAGAAAAATCACATATGGTGAAAGAAACAAGTGAAGGAGGGCTGAAAGTGATAGAGTCGGACTGCTTGAATGGGACATTGAAGGTGAACTGGTTGAAATCCTGGATCAAACCTCATCGTTCTTTCTGGTATTGTACTCCAAACTACTTATTCAACAAAGTCGGCGGCCTGAGTCTTCTGCTTATCTCTGACTTGGATATCAACAAGATTCCTGTCAAATGTTCAGAGTTCCATAAACAAATATTATTATACTGGAAAATGATATACGTACACAATTTCTCACCACACAGTATAATAGTTTGGAACAATCGATATGTACTGCATGGCAACAAACCTCTGTTTTACAAGGAATGCTTTGAGAAAGGTATATGGTCGATAATTGACTTGATGGATGACACTGGCAGTCCTCTGGACAATGAGCAGTTCTGTACTACACACAGATTCAAGCCTCCCATATTAGAGTTGCCAAAGTTACGAAACGCACTGCCTCGACAATTTGTATTCCTGACCAAAAATATAATGACGCACCGAACCGTACAACCACAGTTACCCCGACTATCACTCCAGGGAATCTCAATTGTGGACAGAAAGCGCGGCAACTCCTTTATTAGGAAATGTTTCACAGGAAACTTATTCCCTGGACGTCAAAAAAAAAAAAAAGGATATTTTAAATAAATTTGATGAGGAATCGATTGCCACGCTGCGAACCATGTATCTGACTCTACCCATACCCCCAAGGCAAAAGAGACCCACTTCAAAATTATGACTGACATCTACCCATCTAAGGAATTATCGAGGGTACGCTTTAATTTTGAAGATAATATTTGTACATTTTGTGAAGACAACATTGAAACCACTGACCATATATTTTTTCTCCTTCTCATTCCATCGTCACCAGTTTCCTTCTCAAAAGATGATATAACATTCTGTTTACTTATAAGCAACATAACAGATGAACTCTGTGTCAATGTTCTTTTAGGCCTGGCCAAGTTCTTCATTCACAAGAACAGAATGCAAAAATGCTCCCCAAATTTTAATGTCTTCATAAACGATTTTGAAATATAAAAAAAAAAAAAAAAAAATCCTTAAAACTTATGGAAAAATCCAAAAACTAAAAAATATAGTTACCCATGTCCGAGGTTCCTTTTTTTTTTGGTAAAAAAAAAAAAACAAAAAAAAAAAAACAACTTGATTACATGTTACATTCCCCTTGCAATTTTTTTTTTTTTTTTTCGTTTTAATTTCTTATTTGTCTATCTATTGATTTAATTACTTCCTTTTAATTTCTTTTTTTGTCTCGCACTGTAAATTTCTCACAAACCTGTAACACTATTAACTTCTCATTACATACAGAACAAATGTCCTGATGTCCGTTGCTTCCTCATCCCTGGTTGTTTCATTGACATTCAGTTCTACCTTGCTATGTTTATTTGTACATCTGTATATTTGGGTGTACTATTTATGTTCAATTAAAAACAGTTTGATGTCTGAGATTCCTTGTGAACCGCCAACTTAATTACATGTTATATTCCCCTCACAATTTTTTTTTTTCGTTTTTAATTTTATTTTTCTATCTATTTATTTAATTATATCCTTTTAATTTTCTTTTTTTGTCTAGCATTAAAAATTTCTCGCAAACCGTTAACACTATTAACTTCTGATTACTTACACCACGAATGCGCTTATGCCCCCCCACCCATCCCGCTTTTTCCGTACGGAGGCAGACACTGAGATCGAAAGCAAATGGGTGTCATTGAAATGCAGTAACAGGGTGATAACAGCCGTGTTCGAAGTGTGTAGGGGCTTATAGGAGAGCAGAAGCACGTCACGCAATTCACCTGAGTTCGGAGGATCGGGAGTACCAGGGCCCATAGCGGAGAAGCGGAAGAGCGGAGTTATGTGTCTCTTCTCAAAGGCCGGGAAGCTGGGGGGCAGCAGGACCCCTTAGAGCGGCTAATGTGAGCCTTCTCCGGACATAGATCACCCGGACTTATGACTGGAGCTCCCGGACCTCCGGGCACACACATATGTGAATGAGTGGATGAGCTAATGTCGGTTTGGTTGTGGATACGTTTCGGCCAATGCTATCAGCACAGCTATGATTATCCCCAGAACGTTGAGAACGAGCTCCCGGAACTCCAGACATGCGTATATAAAAGAGTGGAATTAAGGTGTGTGTGTGTGTGTGTGTGTGTGTGTGTGTGTATACGTGTGGGACAGAAGTAATGTTGGGGACAGAAATTGTTATTAGCCTGCTGGCAGATGACACAACCTTAGTTTTGAAAAATGAACATCAAGTCCCAATAAGTGCTGAAAAAAACCAAAACATTCTCCAAGGCTTCAGGATTGTCATTAAACTTAAAGAAATGCAAACTTCTTGCGCTGCATGACTCGCCACTAAAGGAAATCAGCGATGTTTCTATGAAATCAGAAATAAAATACTTGAGCATTTTCCTATCCAAGGACCAAACGTTAAATCAATCCAGGAACATTGAATCTAAACTGAATCAAAGTAAAGCTTAATTCTAATATATGGCTCCAGAGAGATTTATCAATATTAGGCCGGATATATTTGACTAAAATGGATGTGTTTATCCAGATGTATATACCCAGCGTATTCCAATGCTGCTCCAAATCAACTCGTAAAATCTGTTAACCAAATCAATTTCAACTTTATCTGGAGGAACAGACCACACCATCTAAGAAAAATCACATATGGTGAAAGAAACAAGTGAAGGAGGGCTGAAAGTGATAGAGTCGGACTGCTTGAATGGGACATTGAAGGTGAACTGGTTGAAATCCTGGATCAAACCTCATCGTTCTTTCTGGTATTGTACTCCAAACTACTTATTCAACAAAGTCGGCGGCCTGAGTCTTCTGCTTATCTCTGACTTGGATATCAACAAGATTCCTGTCAAATGTTCAGAGTTCCATAAACAAATATTATTATACTGGAAAATGATATACGTACACAATTTCTCACCACACAGTATAATAGTTTGGAACAATCGATATGTACTGCATGGCAACAAACCTCTGTTTTACAAGGAATGCTTTGAGAAAGGTATATGGTCGATAATTGACTTGATGGATGACACTGGCAGTCCTCTGGACAATGAGCAGTTCTGTACTACACACAGATTCAAGCCTCCCATATTAGAGTTGCTAAAGTTACGAAACGCACTGCCTCGACAATTTGTATTCCTGACCAAAAATATAATGACGCACCGAACCGTACAACCACAGTTACCCCGACTATCACTCCAGGGAATCTCAATTGTGGACAGAAAGCGCGGCAACTCCTTTATTAGGAAATGTTTCACAGGAAACTTATTCCCTGGACGTCAAAAAAAAAAAAAAGGATATTTTAAATAAATTTGATGAGGAATCGATTGCCACGCTGCGAACCATGTATCTGACTCTACCCATACCCCCAAGGCAAAAGAGACCCACTTCAAAATTATGACTGACATCTACCCATCTAAGGAATTATCGAGGGTACGCTTTAATTTTGAAGATAATATTTGTACATTTTGTGAAGACAACATTGAAACCACTGACCATATATTTTTTCTCCTTCTCATTCCATCGTCACCAGTTTCCTTCTCAAAAGATGATATAACATTCTGTTTACTTATAAGCAACATAACAGATGAACTCTGTGTCAATGTTCTTTTAGGCCTGGCCAAGTTCTTCATTCACAAGAACAGAATGCAAAAATGCTCCCCAAATTTTAATGTCTTCATAAACGATTTTGAAATATAAAAAAAAAAAAAAAAAATCCTTAAAACTTATGGAAAAATCCGAAAACAAAAAAATATAGTTACCCATGTCCGAGGTTCCTTTTTTTTTTGGTAAAAAAAAAAAAAAAAACAAAAAAAACAACTTGATTACATGTTACATTCCCCTTGCAATTTTTTTTTTTTTTTTCGTTTTAATTTCTTATTTGTCTATCTATTGATTTAATTACTTCCTTTTAATTTCTTTTTTTGTCTCGCACTGTAAATTTCTCACAAACCTGTAACACTATTAACTTCTCATTACATACAGAACAAATGTCCTGATGTCCGTTGCTTCCTCATCCCTGGTTGTTTCATTGACATTCAGTTCTACCTTGCTATGTTTATTTGTACATTTGTATATTTGGGTGTACTATTTATGTTCAATTAAAAACAGTTTGATGTCTGAGATTCCTTGTGAACCGCCAACTTAATTACATGTTATATTCCCCTCACAATTTTTTTTTTTCGTTTTTAATTTTATTTTTCTATCTATTTATTTAATTATATCCTTTTAATTTTCTTTTTTTGTCTAGCATTAAAAATTTCTCGCAAACCGTTAACACTATTAACTTCTGATTACTTACAGCACGAATGCGCTTATGCCCCCCCACCCATCCCGCTTTTTCCGTACGGAGGCAGACACTGAGATCGAAAGCAAATGGGTGTCATTGAAATGCAGTAACAGGGTGATAACAGCCGTGTTCGAAGTGTGTAGGGGCTTATAGTAGAGCAGAAGCACGTCACGCAATTCACCTGAGTTCGGAGGATCGGGAGTACCAGGGCCCATAGCGGAGAAGCGGAAGAGCGGAGTTATGTGTCTCTTCTCAAAGGCGGGGAAGCTGGGGGGCAGCAGGACCCCTTAGACCGGCTAATGTGAGCCTACTCCGGACAGATATCACCCGGAGTTATGACTGGAGCTCCCGGACCTCTGGGCACACACATATATGAATGAGTGGATGAGCTAATGTTGGTTTGGTTGTGGATACGTTTCGGCCAATGCTATCAGCACAGCTATGATTATCCCCAGAACGTTGAGAACGAGCTCCCGGAACTCCAGACATGCGTATATAAAAGAGTGGAATTAAGGTGTGTGTGTGTGTGTGTGTGTGTGTGTGTGTGTGTGTATACGTGTGGGACAGAAGTAATGTTGGGGACAGAAATTGTTATTAGCCTGCTGGCAGATGACACAACCTTAGTTTTGAAAAATGAACATCAAGTCCCAATAAGTGCTGAAAAAAACCAAAACATTCTCCAAGGCTTCAGGATTGTCATTAAACTTAAAGAAATGCAAACTTCTTGCGCTGCATGACTCGCCACTAAAGGAAATCAGCGATGTTTCTATGAAATCAGAAATAAAATACTTGAGCATTTTCCTATCCAAGGACCAAACGTTAAATCAATCCAGGAACATTGAATCTAAACTGAATCAAAGTAAAGCTTAATTCTAATATATGGCTCCAGAGAGATTTATCAATATTAGGCCGGATATATTTGACTAAAATGGATGTGTTTATCCAGATGTATATACCCAGCGTATTCCAATGCTGCTCCAAATCAACTCGTAAAATCTGTTAACCAAATCAATTTCAACTTTATCTGGAGGAACAGACCACACCATCTAAGAAAAATCACATATGGTGAAAGAAACAAGTGAAGGAGGGCTGAAAGTGATAGAGTCGGACTGCTTGAATGGGACATTGAAGGTGAACTGGTTGAAATCCTGGATCAAACCTCATCGTTCTTTCTGGTATTGTACTCCAAACTACTTATTCAACAAAGTCGGCGGCCTGAGTCTTCTGCTTATCTCTGACTTGGATATCAACAAGATTCCTGTCAAATGTTCAGAGTTCCATAAACAAATATTATTATACTGGAAAATGATATACGTACACAATTTCTCACCACACAGTATAATAGTTTGGAACAATCGATATGTACTGCATGGCAACAAACCTCTGTTTTACAAGGAATGCTTTGAGAAAGGTATATGGTCGATAATTGACTTGATGGATGACACTGGCAGTCCTCTGGACAATGAGCAGTTCTGTACTACACACAGATTCAAGCCTCCCATATTAGAGTTGCTAAAGTTACGAAACGCACTGCCTCGACAATTTGTATTCCTGACCAAAAATATAATGACGCACCGAACCGTACAACCACAGTTACCCCGACTATCACTCCAGGGAATCTCAATTGTGGACAGAAAGCGCGGCAACTCTTTTATTAGGAAATGTTTCACAGGAAACTTATTCCCTGGACGTCAAAAAAAAAAAAAAGGATATTTTAAATAAATTTGATGAGGAATCGATTGCCACGCTGCGAACTATGTATCTGACTCTACCCATACCCCCAAGGCAAAAGAGACCCACTTCAAAATTATGACTGACATCTACCCATCTAAGGAATTATCGAGGGTACGCTTTAATTTTGAAGATAATATTTGTACATTTTGTGAAGACAACATTGAAACCACTGACCATATATTTTTTCTCCTTCTCATTCCATCGTCACCAGTTTCCTTCTCAAAAGATGATATAACATTCTGTTTACTTATAAGCAACATAACAGATGAACTCTGTGTCAATGTTCTTTTAGGCCTGGCCAAGTTCTTCATTCACAAGAACAGAATGCAAAAATGCTCCCCAAATTTTAATGTCTTCATAAACGATTTTGAAATATAAAAAAAAAAAAAAAAATCCTTAAAACTTATGGAAAAATCCGAAAACAAAAAAATATAGTTACCCATGTCCGAGGTTCCTTTTTTTTTTGGTAAAAAAAAAAAAAAAAAAAAAAAAAACAACTTGATTACATGTTACATTCCCCTTGCAATTTTTTTTTTTTTTTTTCGTTTTAATTTCTTATTTGTCTATCTATTGATTTAATTACTTCCTTTTAATTTCTTTTTTTGTCTCGCACTGTAAATTTCTCACAAACCTGTAACACTATTAACTTCTCATTACATACAGAACAAATGTCCTGATGTCCGTTGCTTCCTCATCCCTGGTTGTTTCATTGACATTCAGTTCTACCTTGCTATGTTTATTTGTACATTTGTATATTTGGGTGTACTATTTATGTTCAATTAAAAACAGTTTGATGTCTGAGATTCCTTGTGAACCGCCAACTTAATTACATGTTATATTCCCCTCACAATTTTTTTTTTTCGTTTTTAATTTTATTTTTCTATCTATTTATTTAATTATATCCTTCTAATTTTCTTTTTTTGTCTAGCATTAAAAATTTCTCGCAAACCGTTAACACTATTAACTTCTGATTACTTACAGCACGAATGCGCTTATGCCCCCCCACCCATCCCGCTTTTTCCGTACGGAGGCAGACACTGAGATCGAAAGCAAATGGGTGTCATTGAAATGCAGTAACAGGGTGATAACAGCCGTGTTCGAAGTGTGTAGGGGCTTATAGGAGAGCAGAAGCACGTCACGCAATTCACCTGAGTTCGGAGGATCGGGGAGAAGCGGAAGAGCGGAGTTATGTGTCTCTTCTCAAAGGCGGGGAAGCTGGGGGGCAGCAGGACCCCTTAGACCGGCTAAGGTGAGCCTACTCCGGACAGAGATCACCCGGAGTTATGACTGGAGCTCCCGGACCTCTGGGCACACACATATGTGAATGACTGGATGAGCTAATGTTGGTTTGGTTGTGGATACGTTTCGGCCAATGCTATCAGCACAGCGATGATGAGTTCAGGTGTGTCTGTGTGTGTTTGTGTGTTTGTGTGTGTGTGTGTGTGTGTGTGTGTGTGTGTGCGTGTGTTTGTGTGTGTGTGAGAGTTTGTTTTTGTGGGTTGGGGGGGGTTCCCGCGGACACGGAGTACCAGGGCCTGGAGCGGATGAGGTGAGGAGCGGAGGAGAGCAGAAGCCCGGACCGTGATTCGCTTGTGTCCAGCGGTTCGGGAGTTCCAGGGCCCGAAACGGAGGAGCGGAGGAGCGGAGGAGCGGAGGAGCGGAGGAGCGGAGGAGCGGAGGAGCGGAGGAGCGGAGGACAGCAAAACCCCTTTCTGCAATTCGCCTGAGTCCGGCGGATCGGTAGTACCTGGTTCCGCAGCGGATGAGCGGAGGAGTGGAGGAGATGTTTCTCTTCTCAGAGGCGGCGAGGGGGGGGGGCAGGACCCCTTACCCTTATCCCCCCCGGACGTTTGAGTGGAGCTCCCGGACCTCCGGGCACGCACATGCGAATGACTGGATCACAGGGAGTGCCAGGGCCTGGAGCGGATGAGCAGAGGAGAGGCGGAGGGCAGAAGCCCGGCCCTGTTCAAGAGTTCCAGGGTCCAAAGCGGGGGAGCGAAGAAGCGGAGGAGGGGAGGAGAGCAGAAGAGCAAAAAACTGGCCCGGAATTCACCGAAGTCCCGCGGATCGGGAGTTCCAGGGCCCGGAGCGGAAGAGCGGAGGAGCGGAGGAGAGGAGGAGCGGAGCAAAGCTAAGCCCGTCTTAACAACAAGGAAATTACAGATGAGGCTATAATTTCTAATGAAAACTTTAAATTCTATAGCCACGTATACACTTCGACATTGTCAAAAAGCGATTGTGACTCCTTTCCATTAAATATTCCTCAATATATCCCAAAAATAAACAACAAACAATATATGTTTGTTTATATATGTTTATATATAAACAACAAAAAATATACAGTTTGATGTCTGAGATTCCTTGTGAATCGCCAACTTAATTACATGTCGTATTCCCCTTGCATTTTTTTTTTTTGGTTTTAATTTCATTTGTCTATCTATTTATCTAATTATTTCCTTTTAATTTCGTTTTTTGTCTAGCACTGTAAATTTCTCACAAACCTGTAACACTATTAACTTCTCATTACATACAGAACAAATGTCCTCATGTCCGTTGCTTCCTCATGCCTGGTTGTTTCATTGACATTCAGTTCTACCTTGCTATGTTTATTTGTACATTTGTATATTTGGGTGTACTATTTATGTTCAATTAAAAACAGTTTGATGTCTGAGATTCCCTGTGAACCGCCAACTTAATTACATGTTATATTCCCCTCACAATTTTTTTTTTTTCGTTTTTAATTTTATTTTTCTATCTATTTATTTAATTATATCCTTTTAATTTTCTTTTTTTGTCTAGCATTAAAAATTTCTCGCAAACCGTTAACACTATTAACTTCTGATTACTTACAGCACGAATGCGCTTATGCCCCCCCACCCCCCACCCCCCCGCTTTTTCCGTACGGTGGCAGACACTGAGATCGAAAGCAAATGGGTGTCATTGAAATGCAGTAACAGGGTGATAACAGCCGTGTTCGAAGTGTGTAGGGGCTTATAGTAGAGCAGAAGCACGTCACGCAATTCACCTGAGTTCGGAGGATCGGGAGTACCAGGGCCCATAGCGGAGAAGCGGAAGAGCGGAGTTATGTGTCTCTTCTCAAAGGCCGGGAAGCTGGGGGGCAGCAGGACCCCTTAGAGCGGCTAATGTGAGCCTTCTCCGGACATAGATCACCCGGACTTATGACTGGAGCTCCCGGACCTCTGGGCACACACATATGTGAATGAGTGGATGAGCTAATGTTGGTTTGGTTGTGGAAACGTTTCGGCCAATGCTATTAGCACAGCTATGATGAGTTCAGGTGTGTCTGTGTGTGTTTGTGTGTTTGTGTGTGTGTGTGTGTGTGTGTGTGTGCGTGTGTTTGTGTGTGTGTGAGAGTTTGTTTTTGTGGGTTGGGGGGGGTTCCCGCGGACACGGAGTACCAGGGCCTGGAGCGGATGAGGTGAGGAGCGGAGGAGAGCAGAAGCCCGGACCGTGATTCGCTTGTGTCCAGCGGTTCGGGAGTTCCAGGGCCCGAAACGGAGGAGCGGAGGAGCGGAGGACGGCAAAACCCCTTTCTGCAATTCGCCTGAGTCCGGCGGATCGGTAATACCTGGTTCCGCAGCGGAGGAGCGGAGGAGTGGAGGAGATGTTTCTCTTCTCAGAGGCGGCGAGGAGGGGGGGAGAGGGACAGGACCCCTTACCCTTACCCCCCCCGGACGTTTGAGTGGAGCTCCCGGACCTCCGGGCACGCACATGCGAATGACTGGATCACAGGGAGTGCCAGGGCCTGGAGCGGATGAGCAGAGGAGAGGCGGAGGGCAGAAGCCCGGCCCTGTTCAAGAGTTCCAGGGTCCAAAGCGGGGGAGCGAAGAAGCGGAGGAGGGGAGGAGAGCAGAAGAGCAAAAAAACTGGCCCGGAATTCACCGAAGTCCCGCGGATCGGGAGTTCCAGGGCCCGGAGCGGAAGAGCGGAGGAGAGGAGGAGCGGAGCAAAGCGGAAGCCCGTCTTAACAACAAGGAAATTACAGATGAGGCTATCATTTCCAATGAAAACTTTAAATTCTATAGCCACCTATACACTTCGACATTGTCAAAAAGCGATTGTGACTCCTTTCCATTAAATTTTCCTCAATATATCCCAAAAATAAACAACAAACAATATATGTTTGTTTATATATGTTTATATATAAACAACAAAAAATATACAGTTTGATGTCTGAGATTCCTTGTGAATCGCCAACTTAATTACATGTCGTATTCCCCTTGCATTTTTTTTTTTCGGTTTTAATTTCATTGGTCTATCTATTTATTTAATTATTTCCTTTTAATTTCTTTTTTTGTCTAGCAATGTAAATTTCTCACAAACCGTTAACACTATTAACTTCTGATTACATACAGAACGAATGTCCTTATGTCCTTTTCTTCTTCATGCCTGGTTGTTTCATTGACATTCAGTTCTACCTTGCCATGTTTATTTGTACATTTGCGTGTACTATTTATGTTCAATTAAAAAAAAAAAAAAAAAAAGAATGAGAGGCTGAGAAAATCTCCATGTCTCTCTCTCTCCCCCCTTAATGCCCCCCCGCTTTTTCCGTACGTTGGCAGACAATGAGATCAAAAGCAAATGGGTGTCATCGTAATGCAGTAACAGGGTGATAAAGGCCATGTTAGAAGTGTGTATGGGCTTATTTTACAGGCTTTCCCCTGGTACTCCATGGATTACCAGGGGCGTTTCTGCCGTGAAGCTGAAAGGAGCTGTTTCGGTGTTCCTGTTTATAAATCCACTCAGCAATGAGGTGAAAAGCACATCGGTATCGATATAATTCGGTAACAGGGCGATAACATCCATGTATTCCGCTCTGGGCCCTGGTACTCCTCGGGGGGGTGAACGCCGGGCCGAACTAGTCCTGGTACTCCATGGAGTACCAGAGGCCCGCCGCAGTGAGAGTAAATGGAGCAATTTGGGTGTTCAATTGTAAAAAGCGGCCTAAAATCCGTGTGGAAAGCAAACGAGTGTTGTTTTAAGACAGTGTGAGGGTGACAGCAATCTCTCCAAGAAGCTTTCTTGGGTTATTTCTGAGGTTTCTCAATGCACTCCTAATGGGAGAGAAGGTAAAGCCCATAAAGCCCACGGGCTTTTCCTTTGTCCGCGCTGCAAGGGACTTTACTCGTTTTTTCGAGGGGACATCCCGCGGGA
>NW_028234020.1:237500-240000 GCF_037954325.1 Fistularia commersonii
GAATCCCCCAAGGTTGCCCCATCTCACCCTATTTATTTATAATTGCTACCGAAATGCTAGCCGTTTATGTTGAAAAGAGCAACGATATCCAAAAGTTAGACGTGCTGGGGACTGAAATTGTTATTAGCCTGCTGGCAGATGACACAACCTTAGTTTTGAAAAATGAACATCAAGTCCCAATAAGTGCCGAAAACAACCAAAACATTCTCCAAGGCTTCAGGATTGTCATTAAACTTAAAGAAATGCAAACTTCTTGCGCTGCATGACTCGCCACTAAAGGAAATCAGCGATGTTTCCATGAAATCAGAAATAAAATACTTGAGCATTTTCCTATCCAAGGACCAAACGTTAAATCAATCCAGGAACATTGAATCTAAACTGAATCAAAGTAAAGCTTAATTCTAATATATGGCTCCAGAGAGATTTATCAATATTAGGCCGGATATATTTGACTAAAATGGATGTGTTTATCCAGATGTATATACCCAGCGTATTCCAATGCTGCTCCAAATCAACTCGTAAAATCTGTTAACCAAATCAATTTCAACTTTATCTGGAGGAACAGACCACACCATCTAAGAAAAATCACATATGGTGAAAGAAACAAGTGAAGGAGGGCTGAAAGTGATAGAGTCGGACTGCTTGAATGGGACATTGAAGGTGAACTGGTTGAAATCCTGGATCAAACCTCATCGTTCTTTCTGGTATTGTACTCCAAACTACTTATTCAACAAAGTCGGCGGCCTGAGTCTTCTGCTTATCTCTGACTTGGATATCAACAAGATTCCTGTCAAATGTTCAGAGTTCCATAAACAAATATTATTATACTGGAAAATGATATACGTACACAATTTCTCACCACACAGTATAATAGTTTGGAACAATCGATATGTACTGCATGGCAACAAACCTCTGTTTTACAAGGAATGCTTTGAGAAAGGTATATGGTCGATAATTGACTTGATGGATGACACTGGCAGTCCTCTGGACAATGAGCAGTTCTGTACTACACACAGATTCAAGCCTCCCATATTAGAGTTGCTAAAGTTACGAAACGCACTGCCTCGACAATTTGTATTCCTGACCAAAAATATAATGACGCACCGAACCGTACAACCACAGTTACCCCGACTATCACTCCAGGGAATCTCAATTGTGGACAGAAAGCGCGGCAACTCCTTTATTAGGAAATGTTTCACAGGAAACTTATTCCCTGGACGTCAAAAAAAAAAAAAAGGATATTTTAAATAAATTTGATGAGGAATCGATTGCCACGCTGCGAACCATGTATCTGACTCTACCCATACCCCCAAGGCAAAAGAGACCCACTTCAAAATTATGACTGACATCTACCCATCTAAGGAATTATCGAGGGTACGCTTTAATTTTGAAGATAATATTTGTACATTTTGTGAAGACAACATTGAAACCACTGACCATATATTTTTTCTCCTTCTCATTCCATCGTCACCAGTTTCCTTCTCAAAAGATGATATAACATTCTGTTTACTTATAAGCAACATAACAGATGAACTCTGTGTCAATGTTCTTTTAGGCCTGGCCAAGTTCTTCATTCACAAGAACAGAATGCAAAAATGCTCCCCAAATTTTAATGTCTTCATAAACGATTTTGAAATATAAAAAAAAAAAAAAAAAATCCTTAAAACTTATGGAAAAATCCGAAAACAAAAAAATATAGTTACCCATGTCCGAGGTTCCTTTTTTTTTTGGTAAAAAAAAAAAAAAAAACAAAAAAAACAACTTGATTACATGTTACATTCCCCTTGCAATTTTTTTTTTTTTTTTTCGTTTTAATTTCTTATTTGTCTATCTATTGATTTAATTACTTCCTTTTAATTTCTTTTTTTGTCTCGCACTGTAAATTTCTCACAAACCTGTAACACTATTAACTTCTCATTACATACAGAACAAATGTCCTGATGTCCGTTGCTTCCTCATCCCTGGTTGTTTCATTGACATTCAGTTCTACCTTGCTATGTTTATTTGTACATTTGTATATTTGGGTGTACTATTTATGTTCAATTAAAAACAGTTTGATGTCTGAGATTCCTTGTGAACCGCCAACTTAATTACATGTTATATTCCCCTCACAATTTTTTTTTTTCGTTTTTAATTTTATTTTTCTATCTATTTATTTAATTATATCCTTCTAATTTTCTTTTTTTGTCTAGCATTAAAAATTTCTCGCAAACCGTTAACACTATTAACTTCTGATTACTTACAGCACGATTGCGCTTATGCCCCCCCACCCATCCCGCTTTTTCCGTACGGAGGCAGACACTGAGATCGAAAGCAAATGGGTGTCATTGAAATGCAGTAACAGGGTGATAACAGCCGTGTTCGAAGTGTGTAGGGGCTTATAGGAGAGCAGAAGCACGTCACGCAATTCACCTGAGTTCGGAGGATCGGGAGTACCAGGGCCCATAGCGGAGAAGCGGAAGAGCGGAGTTATGTGTCTCTTCTCAAAGGCGGGGAAGCT
>NW_028234020.1:250000-260000 GCF_037954325.1 Fistularia commersonii
TCCCTCTCCGTCCTTAATCACCCGGACCTGTTGTACATCCTTTCCATCTTTATCTCTCTGTTTCGCCAACCTATATAGATCGTTCTCACCCTCCTTACTATCCAACTGAGCATACAAGTCATCATACGCCCTTTGTTTTGCCTTCGCTACCGCCATCTTTACCTTTCGCCGCATCTCCCTGAACTGCTTTCTGTTCTCTTCAGTCCTCTCAGTATCCCACTTCTTCTTCGCTAACCGCTTTCTCCGTATATACTCCTGCACTTCCTCATTCCACCACCAAGTCTCCTTATCAACTTTCCTTCCAGATGACAAACCGAGTACTCTTCTACCTGTCTCCCTGATAACACTAGCTGTTGTTGTCCAATCATCTGGCAGCTCACCCTGACCACCCAGACCCTTTCTCAACTCCTCCCTGAAAACCGTGCAACGCTCCTCCCTTTTCAGCTTCCACCACTTTGTCCTCTGCTCTGCCTTTGTCCTCGTCATCTACCTTGTCACCAGAGTCGTCGCACAAACCGCCATCCTATGCTGTCTGGCTACACGCCCACCTACAACTACTTTGCAGTCACCGATCTCTTTCAGGTTACCTCGTCTATACAAGATGTAGTCTACCTGCGTGCTCCTACCTCCGCTCTTATAAGTTACCCTATGTTCCTGTTTTTTCTGGAAAAAGGTATTCACTACACCCATTTCCATCCCTTTTGCAAAATCTACCACCATCTGTCCCTCTGCATTCCTATCCTGGATACCATATCTGCCCATCACTTCTTCATCCCCTCTATTGCCTTCACCAACATGTCCATTGAAGTCTGCACCAATTACCACTCTCTCATTTCTGGGAATATTCTGCATCACTTCATCCAACTCATTCCAGAACTTCTCCTTCTCTTCAGGTTCACATCCCACCTGTGGCGCATAGCCACTAACAACACTGAGCATCACACCTTCAATTTCCAATTTCAGACTCATAAGTCTATCTGACATTCTTTTCACCTCTAGGACGTTCCTTACAAACTCCTCCTTCAAGATGACTCCTACTCCATTTCTCTTCTTGTCAGCACCATAATAGTATAACTTAAAGCCTGCTCCTAAGCTTCTAGCCTTACTACCCTTCCACCTGGTCTCCTGGACACACAGTATATCCAGCTTCCTTCTCTGCATCGTGTCCATCAACTCTCTACCTTTTCCTGTCATAGTCCCAATATTCAAAGTCCCTACTCTCAGTCCCAGGCTCTTTCCTTTCCTCCTCTCTCTCTGCTTCCGAACACGCACTCCTCCTCTTCTTCTTCTTCTTGTTCTTCGACCCACAGTAGCCCGATTTCCATTAGTACCCTGTAGGTCATCAGTACCAATGGCGGTCGTTGTTAACCCGGTCCGCGACCCATCCGGTATGGTATAGTTATGGTTGACTCGCATGTTTGGTTTTGGCAAACGTTTTACGCCGGATGCCCCTCCTGACGCAACCCTCTGCATTTATCCGGGCTTGGGACCGGCACAGGGAGACACTGCTCCGTGCCCCCCCCCCCCCCCCAAAGGCAGGCTTGGAGAGACACGGGCCAGTGCCGCCCTGAGGCTGCATTACCCTCTCTTTCTTACATTTATTATAAAAATATGCTTATCTTCCTTTTAGCTCATCACACATGTCTTTATGATTTTCAGTCCATGCCTCAGCCGGCCTGAAGCTCCACTGATGCGCATGTGCGGATGCCTCTATCTAGCGGACATAAAATAAAGACAATCATTCAAATGTGAATGAGTCGGCGTGATGCTCCGGGATGTGTGGAGCTCAGGGAGCTCCACGAGTGAGGGAGTTAAGTTAGGGCGGGGGTGCAAGTAGGCTCTAGGATTCCCCGAGTCGGGGCGAGCGATGGGTTTAGAGGCGTATCGCATTGAAGATAATGGCCGCATATCCTTCTTGGACTTTTCTAAAGCCTTTGACTCGGTCGAACATCCATTTATCATAGCAACGCTCGAACATTTTGGATTTGGTTAAATATTCAGGAATGTGATCCGTGGGCTCTATGAGAATATTCATAGCTGTGTCACCCTGCCAAGCGGCACCACTCCGAGCTTCCATGTTGATGTGGGAATCCCCCAAGGTTGCCCCATCTCACCCTATTTATTTATAATTGCTACCGAAATGCTAGCCGTTTATGTTGAAAAGAGCAACGATATCCAAAAGTTAGACGTGCTGGGGACTGAAATTGTTATTAGCCTGCTGGCAGATGACACAACCTTAGTTTTGAAAAATGAACATCAAGTCCCAATAAGTGCCGAAAACAACCAAAACATTCTCCAAGGCTTCAGGATTGTCATTAAACTTAAAGAAATGCAAACTTCTTGCGCTGCATGACTCGCCACTAAAGGAAATCAGCGATGTTTCCATGAAATCAGAAATAAAATACTTGAGCATTTTCCTATCCAAGGACCAAACGTTAAATCAATCCAGGAACATTGAATCTAAACTGAATCAAAGTAAAGCTTAATTCTAATATATGGCTCCAGAGAGATTTATCAATATTAGGCCGGATATATTTGACTAAAATGGATGTGTTTATCCAGATGTATATACCCAGCGTATTCCAATGCTGCTCCAAATCAACTCGTAAAATCTGTTAACCAAATCAATTTCAACTTTATCTGGAGGAACAGACCACACCATCTAAGAAAAATCACATATGGTGAAAGAAACAAGTGAAGGAGGGCTGAAAGTGATAGAGTCGGACTGCTTGAATGGGACATTGAAGGTGAACTGGTTGAAATCCTGGATCAAACCTCATCGTTCTTTCTGGTATTGTACTCCAAACTACTTATTCAACAAAGTCGGCGGCCTGAGTCTTCTGCTTATCTCTGACTTGGATATCAACAAGATTCCTGTCAAATGTTCAGAGTTCCATAAACAAATATTATTATACTGGAAAATGATATACGTACACAATTTCTCACCACACAGTATAATAGTTTGGAACAATCGATATGTACTGCATGGCAACAAACCTCTGTTTTACAAGGAATGCTTTGAGAAAGGTATATGGTCGATAATTGACTTGATGGATGACACTGGCAGTCCTCTGGACAATGAGCAGTTCTGTACTACACACAGATTCAAGCCTCCCATATTAGAGTTGCTAAAGTTACGAAACGCACTGCCTCGACAATTTGTATTCCTGACCAAAAATATAATGACGCACCGAACCGTACAACCACAGTTACCCCGACTATCACTCCAGGGAATCTCAATTGTGGACAGAAAGCGCGGCAACTCCTTTATTAGGAAATGTTTCACAGGAAACTTATTCCCTGGACGTCAAAAAAAAAAAAAAGGATATTTTAAATAAATTTGATGAGGAATCGATTGCCACGCTGCGAACCATGTATCTGACTCTACCCATACCCCCAAGGCAAAAGAGACCCACTTCAAAATTATGACTGACATCTACCCATCTAAGGAATTATCGAGGGTACGCTTTAATTTTGAAGATAATATTTGTACATTTTGTGAAGACAACATTGAAACCACTGACCATATATTTTTTCTCCTTCTCATTCCATCGTCACCAGTTTCCTTCTCAAAAGATGATATAACATTCTGTTTACTTATAAGCAACATAACAGATGAACTCTGTGTCAATGTTCTTTTAGGCCTGGCCAAGTTCTTCATTCACAAGAACAGAATGCAAAAATGCTCCCCAAATTTTAATGTCTTCATAAACGATTTTGAAATATAAAAAAAAAAAAAAAAAATCCTTAAAACTTATGGAAAAATCCAAAAACTAAAAAATATAGTTACCCATGTCCGAGGTTCCTTTTTTTTTTGGTAAAAAAAAAAAAACAAAAAAAAAAAACCAACTTGATTACATGTTACATTCCCCTTGCAATTTTTTTTTTTTTTTTTCGTTTTAATTTCTTATTTGTCTATCTATTGATTTAATTACTTCCTTTTAATTTCTTTTTTTGTCTCGCACTGTAAATTTCTCACAAACCTGTAACACTATTAACTTCTCATTACATACAGAACAAATGTCCTGATGTCCGTTGCTTCCTCATCCCTGGTTGTTTCATTGACATTCAGTTCTACCTTGCTATGTTTATTTGTACATTTGTATATTTGGGTGTACTATTTATGTTCAATTAAAAACAGTTTGATGTCTGAGATTCCTTGTGAACCGCCAACTTAATTACATGTTATATTCCCCTCACAATTTTTTTTTTTCGTTTTTAATTTTATTTTTCTATCTATTTATTTAATTATATCCTTTTAATTTTCTTTTTTTGTCTAGCATTAAAAATTTCTCGCAAACCGTTAACACTATTAACTTCTGATTACTTACAGCACGAATGCGCTTATGCCCCCCCACCCCCCGCTTTTTCCGTACGGTGGCAGACACTGAGATCGAAAGCAAATGGGTGTCATTGAAATGCAGTAACAGGGTGATAACAGCCGTGTTCGAAGTGTGTAGGGGCTTATAGGAGAGCAGAAGCACGTCACGCAATTCACCTGAGTTCGGAGGATCGGGAGTACCAGGGCCCATAGCGGAGAAGCGGAAGAGCGGAGTTATGTGTCTCTTCTCAAAGGCGGGGAAACTGGGGGGCAGCAGGACCCCTTAGACCGGCTAATGTGAGTCTTCTCCGGACATAGATCACCCGGACTTATGACTGGAGCTCCCGGACCTCTGGGCACACACATATGTGAATGAGTGGATGAGCTAATGTTGGTTTGGTTGTGGATACGTTTCGGCCAATGCTATCAGCACAGCGATGATGAGTTCAGGTGTGTCTGTGTGTGTTTGTGTGTTTGTGTGTGTGTGTGTGTGTGTGTGTGTGTGTGCGTGTGTTTGTGTGTGTGTGAGAGTTTGTTTTTGTGGGTTGGGGGGGGTTCCCGCGGACACGGAGTACCAGGGCCTGGAGCGGATGAGGTGAGGAGCGGAGGAGAGCAGAAGCCCGGACCGTGATTCGCTTGTGTCCAGCGGTTCGGGAGTTCCAGGGCCCGAAACGGAGGAGCGGAGGAGCGGAGGAGCGGAGGAGCGGAGGAGCGGAGGAGCGGAGGAGCGGAGGAGCGGAGGACAGCAAAACCCCTTTCTGCAATTCGCCTGAGTCCGGCGGATCGGTAGTACCTGGTTCCGCAGCGGATGAGCGGAGGAGTGGAGGAGATGTTTCTCTTCTCAGAGGCGGCGAGGGGGGGGGGGCAGGACCCCTTACCCTTATCCCCCCCGGACGTTTGAGTGGAGCTCCCGGACCTCCGGGCACGCACATGCGAATGACTGGATCACAGGGAGTGCCAGGGCCTGGAGCGGATGAGCAGAGGAGAGGCGGAGGGCAGAAGCCCGGCCCTGTTCAAGAGTTCCAGGGTCCAAAGCGGGGGAGCGAAGAAGCGGAGGAGGGGAGGAGAGCAGAAGAGCAAAAAACTGGCCCGGAATTCACCGAAGTCCCGCGGATCGGGAGTTCCAGGGCCCGGAGCGGAAGAGCGGAGGAGCGGAGGAGAGGAGGAGCGGAGCAAAGCTAAGCCCGTCTTAACAACAAGGAAATTACAGATGAGGCTATAATTTCTAATGAAAACTTTAAATTCTATAGCCACGTATACACTTCGACATTGTCAAAAAGCGATTGTGACTCCTTTCCATTAAATATTCCTCAATATATCCCAAAAATAAACAACAAACAATATATGATTGTTTATATATGTTTATATATAAACAACAAAAAATATACAGTTTGATGTCTGAGATTCCTTGTGAATCGCCAACTTAATTACATGTCGTATTCCCCTTGCATTTTTTTTTTTTGGTTTTAATTTCATTTGTCTATCTATTTATCTAATTATTTCCTTTTAATTTCGTTTTTTGTCTAGCACTGTAAATTTCTCACAAACCTGTAACACTATTAACTTCTCATTACATACAGAACAAATGTCCTCATGTCCGTTGCTTCCTCATGCCTGGTTGTTTCATTGACATTCAGTTCTACCTTGCTATGTTTATTTGTACATTTGTATATTTGGGTGTACTATTTATGTTCAATTAAAAACAGTTTGATGTCTGAGATTCCCTGTGAACCGCCAACTTAATTACATGTTATATTCCCCTCACAATTTTTTTTTTTTCCTTTTTAATTTTATTTTTCTATCTATTTATTTAATTATATCCTTTTAATTTTCTTTTTTTGTCTAGCATTAAAAATTTCTCGCAAACCGTTAACACTATTAACTTCTGATTACTTACAGCACGAATGCGCTTATGCCCCCCCACCCCCCACCCCCCGCTTTTCCGTACGGTGGCAGACACTGAGATCGAAAGCAAATGGGTGTCATTGAAATGCAGTAACAGGGTGATAACAGCCGTGTTCGAAATGTGTAGGGGCTTATAGGAGAGCAGAAGCACGTCACGCAATTCACCTGAGTTCGGAGGATCGGGAGTACCAGGGCCCATAGCGGAGAAGCGGAAGAGCGGAGTTATGTGTCTCTTCTCAAAGGCCGGGAAGCTGGGGGGCAGCAGGACCCCTTAGAGCGGCTAATGTGAGCCTTCTCCGGACATAGATCACCCGGACTTATGACTGGAGCTCCCGGACCTCTGGGCACACACATATGTGAATGAGTGGATGAGCTAATGTTGGTTTGGTTGTGGAAACGTTTCGGCCAATGCTATTAGCACAGCTATGATGAGTTCAGGTGTGTCTCTGTGTGTTTGTGTGTTTGTGTGTGTGTATGCGTGTGTATGTGTGTGTGTGTGTGTGTGTGTGTGTGTGTGTGCGTGTGTTTGTGTGTGTGTGAGAGTTTGTTTTTGTGGGTTGGGGGGGGTTCCCGCGGACACGGAGTACCAGGGCCTGGAGCGGATGAGGTGAGGAGCGGAGGAGAGCAGAAGCCCGGACCGTGATTCGCTTGTGTCCAGCGGTTCGGGAGTTCCAGGGCCCGAAACGGAGGAGCGGAGGAGCGGAGGACGGCAAAACCCCTTTCTGCAATTCGCCTGAGTCCGGCGGATCGGTAATACCTGGTTCCGCAGCGGAGGAGCGGAGGAGTGGAGGAGATGTTTCTCTTCTCAGAGGCGGCGAGGGGTGGGGACAGGACACCTTACCCTTACCCCCCCCGGACGTTTGAGTGGAGCTCCCGGACCTCCGGGCACGCACATGCGAATGACTGGATCACAGGGAGTGCCAGGGCCTGGAGCGGATGAGCAGAGGAGAGGCGGAGGGCAGAAGCCCGGCCCTGTTCAAGAGTTCCAGGGTCCAAAGCGGGGGAGCGAAGAAGCGGAGGAGGGGAGGAGAGCAGAAGAGCAAAAAACTGGCCCGGCATTCACCGAAGTCCCGCGGATCGGGAGTTCCAGGGCCCGGAGCGGAAGAGCGGAGGAGCGGAGGAGAGGAGGAGCGGAGCAAAGCGGAAGCCCGTCTTAACAACAAGGAAATTACAGATGAGGCTATAATTTCTAATGAAAACTTTAAATTCTATAGCCACGTATACACTTCGACATTGTCAAAAAGCGATTGTGACTCCTTTCCATTAAATATTCCTCAATATATCCCAAAAATAAACAACAAACAATATATGTTTGTTTATATATGTTTATATATAAACAACAAAAAATATACAGTTTGATGTCTGAGATTCCTTGTGAATCGCCAACTTAATTACATGTCGTATTCCCCTTGCATTTTTTTTTTTTGGTTTTAATTTCATTTGTCTATCTATTTATCTAATTATTTCCTTTTAATTTCTTTTTTTGTCTAGCACTGTAAATTTCTCACAAACCTGTAACACTATTAACTTCTCATTACATACAGAACAAATGTCCTCATGTCCGTTGCTTCCTCATGCCTGGTTGTTTCATTGACATTCAGTTCTAACTTGCTATGTTTATTTGTACATTTGTATATTTGGGTGTACTATTTATGTTCAATTAAAAACAGTTTGATGTCTGAGATTCCCTGTGAACCGCCAACTTAATTACATGTTATATTCCCCTCACAATTTTTTTTTTTTCGTTTTTAATTTTATTTTTCTATCTATTTATTTAATTATATCCTTTTAATTTTCTTTTTTTGTCTAGCATTAAAAATTTCTCGCAAACCGTTAACACTATTAACTTCTGATTACTTACAGCACGAATGCGCTTATGCCCCCCCACCCCCCACCCCCCCGCTTTTCCGTACGGTGGCAGACACTGAGATCGAAAGCAAATGGGTGTCATTGAAATGCAGTAACAGGGTGATAACAGCCGTGTTCGAAGTGTGTAGGGGCTTATAGGAGAGCAGAAGCACGTCACGCAATTCACCTGAGTTCGGAGGATCGGGAGTACCAGGGCCCATAGCGGAGAAGCGGAAGAGCGGAGTTATGTGTCTCTTCTCAAAGGCCGGGAAGCTGGGGGGCAGCAGGACCCCTTAGAGCGGCTAATGTGAGCCTTCTCCGGACATAGATCACCCGGACTTATGACTGGAGCTCCCGGACCTCCGGGCACACACATATGTGAATGAGTGGATGAGCTAATGTTGGTTTGGTTGTGGAAACGTTTCGGCCAATGCTATTAGCACAGCTATGATGAGTTCAGGTGTGTCTGTGTGTGTTTGTGTGTTTGTGTGTGTGTATGCGTGTGTATGTGTGTGTGTGTGTGTGTGTGTGTGTGTGCGTGTGTTTGTGTGTGTGTGAGAGTTTGTTTTTGTGGGTTGGGGGGGGTTCCCGCGGACACGGAGTACCAGGGCCTGGAGCGGATGAGGTGAGGAGCGGAGGAGAGCAGAAGCCCGGACCGTGATTCGCTTGTGTCCAGCGGTTCGGGAGTTCCAGGGCCCGAAACGGAGGAGCGGAGGAGCAGAGGACGGCAAAACCCCTTTCTGCAATTCGCCTGAGTCCGGCGGATCGGTAATACCTGGTTCCGCAGCGGAGGAGCGGAGGAGTGGAGGAGATGTTTCTCTTCTCAGAGGCGGCGAGGGGGGGGGACAGGACCCCTTACCCTTACCCCCCCCGGACGTTTGAGTGGAGCTCCCGGACCTCCGGGCACGCACATGCGAATGACTGGATCACAGGGAGTGCCAGGGCCTGGAGCGGATGAGCAGAGGAGAGGCGGAGGGCAGAAGCCCGGCCCTGTTCAAGAGTTCCAGGGTCCAAAGCGGGGGAGCGAAGAAGCGGAGGAGGGGAGGAGAGCAGAAGAGCAAAAAACTGGCCCGGAATTCACCGAAGTCCCGCGGATCGGGAGTTCCAGGGCCCGGAGCGGAAGAGCGGAGGAGAGGAGGAGCGGAGCAAAGCGGAAGCCCGTCTTAACAACAAGGAAATTACAGATGAGGCTATCATTTCCAATGAAAACTTTAAATTCTATAGCCACCTATACACTTCGACATTGTCAAAAAGCGATTGTGACTCCTTTCCATTAAATATTCCTCAATATATCCCAAAAATAAACAACAAACAATATATGTTTGTTTATATATGTTTATATATAAACAACAAAAAATATACAGTTTGATGTCTGAGATTCCTTGTGAATCGCCAACTTAATTACATGTTGTATTCCCCTTGCATTTTTTTTTTTCGGTTTTAATTTCATTGGTCTATCTATTTATTTAATTATTTCCTTTTAATTTCTTTTTTTGTCTAGCAATGTAAATTTCTCACAAACCGTTAACACTATTAACTTCTGAATACATACAGAACGAATGTCCTTATGTCCTTTTCTTCTTCATGCCTGGTTGTTTAATTGACATTCAGTTCTACCTTGCCATGTTTATTTGTACATTTGCGTGTACTATTTATGTTCAATTAAAAAAAAAAAAAAAAAAAGAATGAGAGGCTGAGAAAATCTCCATGTCTCTCTCTCTCCCCCCCTTAATGCCCCCCCGCTTTTTCCGTACGTTGGCAGACAATGAGATCAAAAGCAAATGGGTGTCATCGTAATGCAGTAACAGGGTGATAAAGGCCATGTTAGAAGTGTGTATGGGCTTATTTTACAGGCTTTCCCCTGGTACTCCATGGATTACCAGGGGCGTTTCTGCCGTGAAGCTGAAAGGAGCTGTTTCGGTGTTC
>NW_028234020.1:267500-282500 GCF_037954325.1 Fistularia commersonii
CCGCCATCCTATGCTGTCTGGCTACACGCCCACCTACAACTACTTTGCAGTCACCGATCTCTTTCAGGTTACCTCGTCTATACAAGATGTAGTCTACCTGCGTGCTCCTACCTCCGCTCTTATAAGTTACCCTATGTTCCTGTTTTTTCTGGAAAAAGGTATTCACTACACCCATTTCCATCCCTTTTGCAAAATCTACCACCATCTGTCCCTCTGCATTCCTATCCTGGATACCATATCTGCCCATCACTTCTTCATCCCCTCTATTGCCTTCACCAACATGTCCATTGAAGTCTGCACCAATTACCACTCTCTCATTTCTGGGAATATTCTGCATCACTTCATCCAACTCATTCCAGAACTTCTCCTTCTCTTCAGGTTCACATCCCACCTGTGGCGCATAGCCACTAACAACACTGAGCATCACACCTTCAATTTCCAATTTCAGACTCATAAGTCTATCTGACATTCTTTTCACCTCTAGGACGTTCCTTACGAACTCCTCCTTCAAGATGACTCCTACTCCATTTCTCTTCTTGTCAGCACCATAATAGTATAACTTAAAGCCTGCTCCTAAGCTTCTAGCCTTACTACCCTTCCACCTGGTCTCCTGGACACACAGTATATCCAGCTTCCTTCTCTGCATCGTGTCCATCAACTCTCTACCTTTTCCTGTCATAGTCCCAATATTCAAAGTCCCTACTCTCAGTCCCAGGCTCTTTCCTTTCCTCCTCTCTCTCTGCTTCCGAACACGCACTCCTCCTCTTCTTCTTCTTCTTGTTCTTCGACCCACAGTAGCCCGATTTCCATTAGTACCCTGTAGGTCATCAGTACCAATGGCGGTCGTTGTTAACCCGGTCCGCGACCCATCCGGTATGGTATAGTTATGGTTGACTCGCATGTTTGGTTTTGGCAAACGTTTTACGCCGGATGCCCCTCCTGACGCAACCCTCTGCATTTATCCGGGCTTGGGACCGGCACAGGGAGACACTGCTCCGTGCCCCCCCCCCCCCCAAAGGCAGGCTTGGAGAGACACGGGCCAGTGCCGCCCTGAGGCTGCATTACCCTCTCTTTCTTACATTTATTATAAAAATATGCTTATCTTCCTTTTAGCTCATCACACATGTCTTTATGATTTTCAGTCCATGCCTCAGCCGGCCTGAAGCTCCACTGATGCGCATGTGCGGATGCCTCTATCTAGCGGACATAAAATAAAGACAATCATTCAAATGTGAATGAGTCGGCGTGATGCTCCGGGATGTGTGGAGCTCAGGGAGCTCCACGAGTGAGGGAGTTAAGTTAGGGCGGGGGTGCAAGTAGGCTCTAGGATTCCCCGAGTCGGGGCGAGCGATGGGTTTAGAGGCGTATCGCATTGAAGATAATGGCCGCATATCCTTCTTGGACTTTTCTAAAGCCTTTGACTCGGTCGAACATCCATTTATCATAGCAACGCTCGAACATTTTGGATTTGGTTAAATATTCAGGAATGTGATCCGTGGGCTCTATGAGAATATTCATAGCTGTGTCACCCTGCCAAGCGGCACCACTCCGAGCTTCCATGTTGATGTGGGAATCCCCCAAGGTTGCCCCATCTCACCCTATTTATTTATAATTGCTACCGAAATGCTAGCCGTTTATGTTGAAAAGAGCAACGATATCCAAAAGTTAGACGTGCTGGGGACTGAAATTGTTATTAGCCTGCTGGCAGATGACACAACCTTAGTTTTGAAAAATGAACATCAAGTCCCAATAAGTGCCGAAAACAACCAAAACATTCTCCAAGGCTTCAGGATTGTCATTAAACTTAAAGAAATGCAAACTTCTTGCGCTGCATGACTCGCCACTAAAGGAAATCAGCGATGTTTCCATGAAATCAGAAATAAAATACTTGAGCATTTTCCTATCCAAGGACCAAACGTTAAATCAATCCAGGAACATTGAATCTAAACTGAATCAAAGTAAAGCTTAATTCTAATATATGGCTCCAGAGAGATTTATCAATATTAGGCCGGATATATTTGACTAAAATGGATGTGTTTATCCAGATGTATATACCCAGCGTATTCCAATGCTGCTCCAAATCAACTCGTAAAATCTGTTAACCAAATCAATTTCAACTTTATCTGGAGGAACAGACCACACCATCTAAGAAAAATCACATATGGTGAAAGAAACAAGTGAAGGAGGGCTGAAAGTGATAGAGTCGGACTGCTTGAATGGGACATTGAAGGTGAACTGGTTGAAATCCTGGATCAAACCTCATCGTTCTTTCTGGTATTGTACTCCAAACTACTTATTCAACAAAGTCGGCGGCCTGAGTCTTCTGCTTATCTCTGACTTGGATATCAACAAGATTCCTGTCAAATGTTCAGAGTTCCATAAACAAATATTATTATACTGGAAAATGATATACGTACACAATTTCTCACCACACAGTATAATAGTTTGGAACAATCGATATGTACTGCATGGCAACAAACCTCTGTTTTACAAGGAATGCTTTGAGAAAGGTATATGGTCGATAATTGACTTGATGGATGACACTGGCAGTCCTCTGGACAATGAGCAGTTCTGTACTACACACAGATTCAAGCCTCCCATATTAGAGTTGCTAAAGTTACGAAACGCACTGCCTCGACAATTTGTATTCCTGACCAAAAATATAATGACGCACCGAACCGTACAACCACAGTTACCCCGACTATCACTCCAGGGAATCTCAATTGTGGACAGAAAGCGCGGCAACTCCTTTATTAGGAAATGTTTCACAGGAAACTTATTCCCTGGACGTCAAAAAAAAAAAAAAGGATATTTTAAATAAATTTGATGAGGAATCGATTGCCACGCTGCGAACCATGTATCTGACTCTACCCATACCCCCAAGGCAAAAGAGACCCACTTCAAAATTATGACTGACATCTACCCATCTAAGGAATTATCGAGGGTACGCTTTAATTTTGAAGATAATATTTGTACATTTTGTGAAGACAACATTGAAACCACTGACCATATATTTTTTCTCCTTCTCATTCCATCGTCACCAGTTTCCTTCTCAAAAGATGATATAACATTCTGTTTACTTATAAGCAACATAACAGATGAACTCTGTGTCAATGTTCTTTTAGGCCTGGCCAAGTTCTTCATTCACAAGAACAGAATGCAAAAATGCTCCCCAAATTTTAATGTCTTCATAAACGATTTTGAAATATAAAAAAAAAAAAAAAAAATCCTTAAAACTTATGGAAAAATCCGAAAACAAAAAAATATAGTTACCCATGTCCGAGGTTCCTTTTTTTTTTGGTAAAAAAAAAAAAACAAAAAAAAAAAAACAACTTGATTACATGTTACATTCCCCTTGCAATTTTTTTTTTTTTTTTCGTTTTAATTTCTTATTTGTCTATCTATTGATTTAATTACTTCCTTTTAATTTCTTTTTTTGTCTCGCACTGTAAATTTCTCACAAACCTGTAACACTATTAACTTCTCATTACATACAGAACAAATGTCCTGATGTCCGTTGCTTCCTCATCCCTGGTTGTTTCATTGACATTCAGTTCTACCTTGCTATGTTTATTTGTACATTTGTATATTTGGGTGTACTATTTATGTTCAATTAAAAACAGTTTGATGTCTGAGATTCCTTGTGAACCGCCAACTTAATTACATGTTATATTCCCCTCACAATTTTTTTTTTTCGTTTTTAATTTTATTTTTCTATCTATTTATTTAATTATATCCTTCTAATTTTCTTTTTTTGTCTAGCATTAAAAATTTCTCGCAAACCGTTAACACTATTAACTTCTGATTACTTACACCACGAATGCGCTTATGCCCCCCCACCCATCCCGCTTTTTCCGTACGGAGGCAGACACTGAGATCGAAAGCAAATGGGTGTCATTGAAATGCAGTAACAGGGTGATAACAGCCGTGTTCGAAGTGTGTAGGGGCTTATAGGAGAGCAGAAGCACGTCACGCAATTCACCTGAGTTCGGAGGATCGGGAGTACCAGGGCCCATAGCGGAGAAGCGGAAGAGCGGAGTTATGTGTCTCTTCTCAAAGGCGGGGAAACTGGGGGGCAGCAGGACCCCTTAGACCGGCTAATGTGAGTCTTCTCCGGACATAGATCACCCGGACTTATGACTGGAGCTCCCGGACCTCTGGGCACACACATATGTGAATGAGTGGATGAGCTAATGTTGGTTTGGTTGTGGATACGTTTCGGCCAATGCTATCAGCACAGCTATGATTATCCCCAGAACGTTGAGAACGAGCTCCCGGAACTCCAGACATGCGTATATAAAAGAGTGGAATTAAGGTGTGTGTGTGTGTGTGTGTGTGTGTGTGTGTGTGTGTGTGTGTGTATACGTGTGGGACAGAAGTAATGTTGGGGACAGAAATTGTTATTAGCCTGCTGGCAGATGACACAACCTTAGTTTTGAAAAATGAACATCAAGTCCCAATAAGTGCTGAAAACAACCAAAACATTCTCCAAGGCTTCAGGATTGTCATTAAACTTAAAGAAATGCAAACTTCTTGCGCTGCATGACTCGCCACTAAAGGAAATCAGCGATGTTTCCATGAAATCAGAAATAAAATACTTGAGCATTTTCCTATCCAAGGACCAAACGTTAAATCAATCCAGGAACATTGAATCTAAACTGAATCAAAGTAAAGCTTAATTCTAATATATGGCTCCAGAGAGATTTATCAATATTAGGCCGGATATATTTGACTAAAATGGATGTGTTTATCCAGATGTATATACCCAGCGTATTCCAATGCTGCTCCAAATCAACTCGTAAAATCTGTTAACCAAATCAATTTCAACTTTATCTGGAGGAACAGACCACACCATCTAAGAAAAATCACATATGGTGAAAGAAACAAGTGAAGGAGGGCTGAAAGTGATAGAGTCGGACTGCTTGAATGGGACATTGAAGGTGAACTGGTTGAAATCCTGGATCAAACCTCATCGTTCTTTCTGGTATTGTACTCCAAACTACTTATTCAACAAAGTCGGCGGCCTGAGTCTTCTGCTTATCTCTGACTTGGATATCAACAAGATTCCTGTCAAATGTTCAGAGTTCCATAAACAAATATTATTATACTGGAAAATGATATACGTACACAATTTCTCACCACACAGTATAATAGTTTGGAACAATCGATATGTACTGCATGGCAACAAACCTCTGTTTTACAAGGAATGCTTTGAGAAAGGTATATGGTCGATAATTGACTTGATGGATGACACTGGCAGTCCTCTGGACAATGAGCAGTTCTGTACTACACACAGATTCAAGCCTCCCATATTAGAGTTGCCAAAGTTACGAAACGCACTGCCTCGACAATTTGTATTCCTGACCAAAAATATAATGACGCACCGAACCGTACAACCACAGTTACCCCGACTATCACTCCAGGGAATCTCAATTGTGGACAGAAAGCGCGGCAACTCCTTTATTAGGAAATGTTTCACAGGAAACTTATTCCCTGGACGTCAAAAAAAAAAAAAAGGATATTTTAAATAAATTTGATGAGGAATCGATTGCCACGCTGCGAACCATGTATCTGACTCTACCCATACCCCCAAGGCAAAAGAGACCCACTTCAAAATTATGACTGACATCTACCCATCTAAGGAATTATCGAGGGTACGCTTTAATTTTGAAGATAATATTTGTACATTTTGTGAAGACAACATTGAAACCACTGACCATATATTTTTTCTCCTTCTCATTCCATCGTCACCAGTTTCCTTCTCAAAAGATGATATAACATTCTGTTTACTTATAAGCAACATAACAGATGAACTCTGTGTCAATGTTCTTTTAGGCCTGGCCAAGTTCTTCATTCACAAGAACAGAATGCAAAAATGCTCCCCAAATTTTAATGTCTTCATAAACGATTTTGAAATATAAAAAAAAAAAAAAAAAAATCCTTAAAACTTATGGAAAAATCCAAAAACTAAAAAATATAGTTACCCATGTCCGAGGTTCCTTTTTTTTTTGGTAAAAAAAAAAAAACAAAAAAAAAAAAACAACTTGATTACATGTTACATTCCCCTTGCAATTTTTTTTTTTTTTTTTCGTTTTAATTTCTTATTTGTCTATCTATTGATTTAATTACTTCCTTTTAATTTCTTTTTTTGTCTCGCACTGTAAATTTCTCACAAACCTGTAACACTATTAACTTCTCATTACATACAGAACAAATGTCCTGATGTCCGTTGCTTCCTCATCCCTGGTTGTTTCATTGACATTCAGTTCTACCTTGCTATGTTTATTTGTACATCTGTATATTTGGGTGTACTATTTATGTTCAATTAAAAACAGTTTGATGTCTGAGATTCCTTGTGAACCGCCAACTTAATTACATGTTATATTCCCCTCACAATTTTTTTTTTTCGTTTTTAATTTTATTTTTCTATCTATTTATTTAATTATATCCTTTTAATTTTCTTTTTTTGTCTAGCATTAAAAATTTCTCGCAAACCGTTAACACTATTAACTTCTGATTACTTACACCACGAATGCGCTTATGCCCCCCCACCCATCCCGCTTTTTCCGTACGGAGGCAGACACTGAGATCGAAAGCAAATGGGTGTCATTGAAATGCAGTAACAGGGTGATAACAGCCGTGTTCGAAGTGTGTAGGGGCTTATAGGAGAGCAGAAGCACGTCACGCAATTCACCTGAGTTCGGAGGATCGGGAGTACCAGGGCCCATAGCGGAGAAGCGGAAGAGCGGAGTTATGTGTCTCTTCTCAAAGGCCGGGAAGCTGGGGGGCAGCAGGACCCCTTAGAGCGGCTAATGTGAGCCTTCTCCGGACATAGATCACCCGGACTTATGACTGGAGCTCCCGGACCTCCGGGCACACACATATGTGAATGAGTGGATGAGCTAATGTCGGTTTGGTTGTGGATACGTTTCGGCCAATGCTATCAGCACAGCTATGATTATCCCCAGAACGTTGAGAACGAGCTCCCGGAACTCCAGACATGCGTATATAAAAGAGTGGAATTAAGGTGTGTGTGTGTGTGTGTGTGTGTGTGTGTGTGTGTATACGTGTGGGACAGAAGTAATGTTGGGGACAGAAATTGTTATTAGCCTGCTGGCAGATGACACAACCTTAGTTTTGAAAAATGAACATCAAGTCCCAATAAGTGCTGAAAAAAACCAAAACATTCTCCAAGGCTTCAGGATTGTCATTAAACTTAAAGAAATGCAAACTTCTTGCGCTGCATGACTCGCCACTAAAGGAAATCAGCGATGTTTCTATGAAATCAGAAATAAAATACTTGAGCATTTTCCTATCCAAGGACCAAACGTTAAATCAATCCAGGAACATTGAATCTAAACTGAATCAAAGTAAAGCTTAATTCTAATATATGGCTCCAGAGAGATTTATCAATATTAGGCCGGATATATTTGACTAAAATGGATGTGTTTATCCAGATGTATATACCCAGCGTATTCCAATGCTGCTCCAAATCAACTCGTAAAATCTGTTAACCAAATCAATTTCAACTTTATCTGGAGGAACAGACCACACCATCTAAGAAAAATCACATATGGTGAAAGAAACAAGTGAAGGAGGGCTGAAAGTGATAGAGTCGGACTGCTTGAATGGGACATTGAAGGTGAACTGGTTGAAATCCTGGATCAAACCTCATCGTTCTTTCTGGTATTGTACTCCAAACTACTTATTCAACAAAGTCGGCGGCCTGAGTCTTCTGCTTATCTCTGACTTGGATATCAACAAGATTCCTGTCAAATGTTCAGAGTTCCATAAACAAATATTATTATACTGGAAAATGATATACGTACACAATTTCTCACCACACAGTATAATAGTTTGGAACAATCGATATGTACTGCATGGCAACAAACCTCTGTTTTACAAGGAATGCTTTGAGAAAGGTATATGGTCGATAATTGACTTGATGGATGACACTGGCAGTCCTCTGGACAATGAGCAGTTCTGTACTACACACAGATTCAAGCCTCCCATATTAGAGTTGCTAAAGTTACGAAACGCACTGCCTCGACAATTTGTATTCCTGACCAAAAATATAATGACGCACCGAACCGTACAACCACAGTTACCCCGACTATCACTCCAGGGAATCTCAATTGTGGACAGAAAGCGCGGCAACTCCTTTATTAGGAAATGTTTCACAGGAAACTTATTCCCTGGACGTCAAAAAAAAAAAAAAGGATATTTTAAATAAATTTGATGAGGAATCGATTGCCACGCTGCGAACCATGTATCTGACTCTACCCATACCCCCAAGGCAAAAGAGACCCACTTCAAAATTATGACTGACATCTACCCATCTAAGGAATTATCGAGGGTACGCTTTAATTTTGAAGATAATATTTGTACATTTTGTGAAGACAACATTGAAACCACTGACCATATATTTTTTCTCCTTCTCATTCCATCGTCACCAGTTTCCTTCTCAAAAGATGATATAACATTCTGTTTACTTATAAGCAACATAACAGATGAACTCTGTGTCAATGTTCTTTTAGGCCTGGCCAAGTTCTTCATTCACAAGAACAGAATGCAAAAATGCTCCCCAAATTTTAATGTCTTCATAAACGATTTTGAAATATAAAAAAAAAAAAAAAAAATCCTTAAAACTTATGGAAAAATCCGAAAACAAAAAAATATAGTTACCCATGTCCGAGGTTCCTTTTTTTTTTGGTAAAAAAAAAAAAAAAAACAAAAAAAACAACTTGATTACATGTTACATTCCCCTTGCAATTTTTTTTTTTTTTTTTCGTTTTAATTTCTTATTTGTCTATCTATTGATTTAATTACTTCCTTTTAATTTCTTTTTTTGTCTCGCACTGTAAATTTCTCACAAACCTGTAACACTATTAACTTCTCATTACATACAGAACAAATGTCCTGATGTCCGTTGCTTCCTCATCCCTGGTTGTTTCATTGACATTCAGTTCTACCTTGCTATGTTTATTTGTACATTTGTATATTTGGGTGTACTATTTATGTTCAATTAAAAACAGTTTGATGTCTGAGATTCCTTGTGAACCGCCAACTTAATTACATGTTATATTCCCCTCACAATTTTTTTTTTTCGTTTTTAATTTTATTTTTCTATCTATTTATTTAATTATATCCTTTTAATTTTCTTTTTTTGTCTAGCATTAAAAATTTCTCGCAAACCGTTAACACTATTAACTTCTGATTACTTACAGCACGAATGCGCTTATGCCCCCCCACCCATCCCGCTTTTTCCGTACGGAGGCAGACACTGAGATCGAAAGCAAATGGGTGTCATTGAAATGCAGTAACAGGGTGATAACAGCCGTGTTCGAAGTGTGTAGGGGCTTATAGTAGAGCAGAAGCACGTCACGCAATTCACCTGAGTTCGGAGGATCGGGAGTACCAGGGCCCATAGCGGAGAAGCGGAAGAGCGGAGTTATGTGTCTCTTCTCAAAGGCGGGGAAGCTGGGGGGCAGCAGGACCCCTTAGACCGGCTAATGTGAGCCTACTCCGGACAGATATCACCCGGAGTTATGACTGGAGCTCCCGGACCTCTGGGCACACACATATATGAATGAGTGGATGAGCTAATGTTGGTTTGGTTGTGGATACGTTTCGGCCAATGCTATCAGCACAGCTATGATTATCCCCAGAACGTTGAGAACGAGCTCCCGGAACTCCAGACATGCGTATATAAAAGAGTGGAATTAAGGTGTGTGTGTGTGTGTGTGTGTGTGTGTGTGTGTGTGTATACGTGTGGGACAGAAGTAATGTTGGGGACAGAAATTGTTATTAGCCTGCTGGCAGATGACACAACCTTAGTTTTGAAAAATGAACATCAAGTCCCAATAAGTGCTGAAAAAAACCAAAACATTCTCCAAGGCTTCAGGATTGTCATTAAACTTAAAGAAATGCAAACTTCTTGCGCTGCATGACTCGCCACTAAAGGAAATCAGCGATGTTTCTATGAAATCAGAAATAAAATACTTGAGCATTTTCCTATCCAAGGACCAAACGTTAAATCAATCCAGGAACATTGAATCTAAACTGAATCAAAGTAAAGCTTAATTCTAATATATGGCTCCAGAGAGATTTATCAATATTAGGCCGGATATATTTGACTAAAATGGATGTGTTTATCCAGATGTATATACCCAGCGTATTCCAATGCTGCTCCAAATCAACTCGTAAAATCTGTTAACCAAATCAATTTCAACTTTATCTGGAGGAACAGACCACACCATCTAAGAAAAATCACATATGGTGAAAGAAACAAGTGAAGGAGGGCTGAAAGTGATAGAGTCGGACTGCTTGAATGGGACATTGAAGGTGAACTGGTTGAAATCCTGGATCAAACCTCATCGTTCTTTCTGGTATTGTACTCCAAACTACTTATTCAACAAAGTCGGCGGCCTGAGTCTTCTGCTTATCTCTGACTTGGATATCAACAAGATTCCTGTCAAATGTTCAGAGTTCCATAAACAAATATTATTATACTGGAAAATGATATACGTACACAATTTCTCACCACACAGTATAATAGTTTGGAACAATCGATATGTACTGCATGGCAACAAACCTCTGTTTTACAAGGAATGCTTTGAGAAAGGTATATGGTCGATAATTGACTTGATGGATGACACTGGCAGTCCTCTGGACAATGAGCAGTTCTGTACTACACACAGATTCAAGCCTCCCATATTAGAGTTGCTAAAGTTACGAAACGCACTGCCTCGACAATTTGTATTCCTGACCAAAAATATAATGACGCACCGAACCGTACAACCACAGTTACCCCGACTATCACTCCAGGGAATCTCAATTGTGGACAGAAAGCGCGGCAACTCCTTTATTAGGAAATGTTTCACAGGAAACTTATTCCCTGGACGTCAAAAAAAAAAAAAAGGATATTTTAAATAAATTTGATGAGGAATCGATTGCCACGCTGCGAACTATGTATCTGACTCTACCCATACCCCCAAGGCAAAAGAGACCCACTTCAAAATTATGACTGACATCTACCCATCTAAGGAATTATCGAGGGTACGCTTTAATTTTGAAGATAATATTTGTACATTTTGTGAAGACAACATTGAAACCACTGACCATATATTTTTTCTCCTTCTCATTCCATCGTCACCAGTTTCCTTCTCAAAAGATGATATAACATTCTGTTTACTTATAAGCAACATAACAGATGAACTCTGTGTCAATGTTCTTTTAGGCCTGGCCAAGTTCTTCATTCACAAGAACAGAATGCAAAAATGCTCCCCAAATTTTAATGTCTTCATAAACGATTTTGAAATATAAAAAAAAAAAAAAAAATCCTTAAAACTTATGGAAAAATCCGAAAACAAAAAAATATAGTTACCCATGTCCGAGGTTCCTTTTTTTTTTGGTAAAAAAAAAAAAAAAAAACAAAAAAAACAACTTGATTACATGTTACATTCCCCTTGCAATTTTTTTTTTTTTTTTTCGTTTTAATTTCTTATTTGTCTATCTATTGATTTAATTACTTCCTTTTAATTTCTTTTTTTGTCTCGCACTGTAAATTTCTCACAAACCTGTAACACTATTAACTTCTCATTACATACAGAACAAATGTCCTGATGTCCGTTGCTTCCTCATCCCTGGTTGTTTCATTGACATTCAGTTCTACCTTGCTATGTTTATTTGTACATTTGTATATTTGGGTGTACTATTTATGTTCAATTAAAAACAGTTTGATGTCTGAGATTCCTTGTGAACCGCCAACTTAATTACATGTTATATTCCCCTCACAATTTTTTTTTTTCGTTTTTAATTTTATTTTTCTATCTATTTATTTAATTATATCCTTCTAATTTTCTTTTTTTGTCTAGCATTAAAAATTTCTCGCAAACCGTTAACACTATTAACTTCTGATTACTTACAGCACGAATGCGCTTATGCCCCCCCACCCATCCCGCTTTTTCCGTACGGAGGCAGACACTGAGATCGAAAGCAAATGGGTGTCATTGAAATGCAGTAACAGGGTGATAACAGCCGTGTTCGAAGTGTGTAGGGGCTTATAGGAGAGCAGAAGCACGTCACGCAATTCACCTGAGTTCGGAGGATCGGGAGTACCAGGGCCCATAGCGGAGAAGCGGAAGAGCGGAGTTATGTGTCTCTTCTCAAAGGCGGGGAAGCTGGGGGGCAGCAGGACCCCTTAGACCGGCTAAGGTGAGCCTACTCCGGACAGAGATCACCCGGAGTTATGACTGGAGCTCCCGGACCTCCGGGCACACACATATGTGAATGACTGGATGAGCTAATGTTGGTTTGGTTGTGGATACGTTTCGGCCAATGCTATCAGCACAGCGATGATGAGTTCAGGTGTGTCTGTGTGTGTTTGTGTGTTTGTGTGTGTGTGTGTGTGTGTGTGTGTGTGTGCGTGTGTTTGTGTGTGTGTGAGAGTTTGTTTTTGTGGGTTGGGGGGGGTTCCCGCGGACACGGAGTACCAGGGCCTGGAGCGGATGAGGTGAGGAGCGGAGGAGAGCAGAAGCCCGGACCGTGATTCGCTTGTGTCCAGCGGTTCGGGAGTTCCAGGGCCCGAAACGGAGGAGCGGAGGAGCGGAGGAGCGGAGGAGCGGAGGAGCGGAGGAGCGGAGGACAGCAAAACCCCTTTCTGCAATTCGCCTGAGTCCGGCGGATCGGTAGTACCTGGTTCCGCAGCGGATGAGCGGAGGAGTGGAGGAGATGTTTCTCTTCTCAGAGGCGGCGAGGGGGGGGGGGCAGGACCCCTTACCCTTATCCCCCCCGGACGTTTGAGTGGAGCTCCCGGACCTCCGGGCACGCACATGCGAATGACTGGATCACAGGGAGTGCCAGGGCCTGGAGCGGATGAGCAGAGGAGAGGCGGAGGGCAGAAGCCCGGCCCTGTTCAAGAGTTCCAGGGTCCAAAGCGGGGGAGCGAAGAAGCGGAGGAGGGGAGGAGAGCAGAAGAGCAAAAAACTGGCCCGGAATTCACCGAAGTCCCGCGGATCGGGAGTTCCAGGGCCCGGAGCGGAAGAGCGGAGGAGCGGAGGAGAGGAGGAGCGGAGCAAAGCTAAGCCCGTCTTAACAACAAGGAAATTACAGATGAGGCTATAATTTCTAATGAAAACTTTAAATTCTATAGCCACGTATACACTTCGACATTGTCAAAAAGCGATTGTGACTCCTTTCCATTAAATATTCCTCAATATATCCCAAAAATAAACAACAAACAATATATGTTTGTTTATATATGTTTATATATAAACAACAAAAAATATACAGTTTGATGTCTGAGATTCCTTGTGAATCGCCAACTTAATTACATGTCGTATTCCCCTTGCATTTTTTTTTTTTGGTTTTAATTTCATTTGTCTATCTATTTATCTAATTATTTCCTTTTAATTTCGTTTTTTGTCTAGCACTGTAAATTTCTCACAAACCTGTAACACTATTAACTTCTCATTACATACAGAACAAATGTCCTCATGTCCGTTGCTTCCTCATGCCTGGTTGTTTCATTGACATTCAGTTCTACCTTGCTATGTTTATTTGTACATTTGTATATTTGGGTGTACTATTTATGTTCAATTAAAAACAGTTTGATGTCTGAGATTCCCTGTGAACCGCCAACTTAATTACATGTTATATTCCCCTCACAATTTTTTTTTTTTCGTTTTTAATTTTATTTTTCTATCTATTTATTTAATTATATCCTTTTAATTTTCTTTTTTTGTCTAGCATTAAAAATTTCTCGCAAACCGTTAACACTATTAACTTCTGATTACTTACAGCACGAATGCGCTTATGCCCCCCCACCCCCCACCCCCCCGCTTTTTCCGTACGGTGGCAGACACTGAGATCGAAAGCAAATGGGTGTCATTGAAATGCAGTAACAGGGTGATAACAGCCGTGTTCGAAGTGTGTAGGGGCTTATAGTAGAGCAGAAGCACGTCACGCAATTCACCTGAGTTCGGAGGATCGGGAGTACCAGGGCCCATAGCGGAGAAGCGGAAGAGCGGAGTTATGTGTCTCTTCTCAAAGGCCGGGAAGCTGGGGGGCAGCAGGACCCCTTAGAGCGGCTAATGTGAGCCTTCTCCGGACATAGATCACCCGGACTTATGACTGGAGCTCCCGGACCTCTGGGCACACACATATGTGAATGAGTGGATGAGCTAATGTTGGTTTGGTTGTGGAAACGTTTCGGCCAATGCTATTAGCACAGCTATGATGAGTTCAGGTGTGTCTGTGTGTGTTTGTGTGTGTGTGTGTGTGTGTGTGTGTGCGTGTGTTTGTGTGTGTGTGAGAGTTTGTTTTTGTGGGTTGGGGGGGGTTCCCGCGGACACGGAGTACCAGGGCCTGGAGCGGATGAGGTGAGGAGCGGAGGAGAGCAGAAGCCCGGACCGTGATTCGCTTGTGTCCAGCGGTTCGGGAGTTCCAGGGCCCGAAACGGAGGAGCGGAGGAGCGGAGGACGGCAAAACCCCTTTCTGCAATTCGCCTGAGTCCGGCGGATCGGTAATACCTGGTTCCGCAGCGGAGGAGCGGAGGAGTGGAGGAGATGTTTCTCTTCTCAGAGGCGGCGAGGAGGGGGGGAGAGGGACAGGACCCCTTACCCTTACCCCCCCCGGACGTTTGAGTGGAGCTCCCGGACCTCCGGGCACGCACATGCGAATGACTGGATCACAGGGAGTGCCAGGGCCTGGAGCGGATGAGCAGAGGAGAGGCGGAGGGCAGAAGCCCGGCCCTGTTCAAGAGTTCCAGGGTCCAAAGCGGGGGAGCGAAGAAGCGGAGGAGGGGAGGAGAGCAGAAGAGCAAAAAAACTGGCCCGGAATTCACCGAAGTCCCGCGGATCGGGAGTTCCAGGGCCCGGAGCGGAAGAGCGGAGGAGAGGAGGAGCGGAGCAAAGCGGAAGCCCGTCTTAACAACAAGGAAATTACAGATGAGGCTATCATTTCCAATGAAAACTTTAAATTCTATAGCCACCTATACAC
>NW_028234020.1:292500-307500 GCF_037954325.1 Fistularia commersonii
CCCACTTCTTCTTCGCTAACCGCTTTCTCCGTATATACTCCTGCACTTCCTCATTCCACCACCAAGTCTCCTTATCAACTTTCCTTCCAGATGACAAACCGAGTACTCTTCTACCTGTCTCCCTGATAACACTAGCTGTTGTTGTCCAATCATCTGGCAGCTCACCCTGACCACCCAGACCCTTTCTCAACTCCTCCCTGAAAACCGTGCAACGCTCCTCCCTTTTCAGCTTCCACCACTTTGTCCTCTGCTCTGCCTTTGTCCTCGTCATCTACCTTGTCACCAGAGTCGTCGCACAAACCGCCATCCTATGCTGTCTGGCTACACGCCCACCTACAACTACTTTGCAGTCACCGATCTCTTTCAGGTTACCTCGTCTATACAAGATGTAGTCTACCTGCGTGCTCCTACCTCCGCTCTTATAAGTTACCCTATGTTCCTGTTTTTTCTGGAAAAAGGTATTCACTACACCCATTTCCATCCCTTTTGCAAAATCTACCACCATCTGTCCCTCTGCATTCCTATCCTGGATACCATATCTGCCCATCACTTCTTCATCCCCTCTATTGCCTTCACCAACATGTCCATTGAAGTCTGCACCAATTACCACTCTCTCATTTCTGGGAATATTCTGCATCACTTCATCCAACTCATTCCAGAACTTCTCCTTCTCTTCAGGTTCACATCCCACCTGTGGCGCATAGCCACTAACAACACTGAGCATCACACCTTCAATTTCCAATTTCAGACTCATAAGTCTATCTGACATTCTTTTCACCTCTAGGACGTTCCTTACGAACTCCTCCTTCAAGATGACTCCTACTCCATTTCTCTTCTTGTCAGCACCATAATAGTATAACTTAAAGCCTGCTCCTAAGCTTCTAGCCTTACTACCCTTCCACCTGGTCTCCTGGACACACAGTATATCCAGCTTCCTTCTCTGCATCGTGTCCATCAACTCTCTACCTTTTCCTGTCATAGTCCCAATATTCAAAGTCCCTACTCTCAGTCCCAGGCTCTTTCCTTTCCTCCTCTCTCTCTGCTTCCGAACACGCACTCCTCCTCTTCTTCTTCTTCTTGTTCTTCGACCCACAGTAGCCCGATTTCCATTAGTACCCTGTAGGTCATCAGTACCAATGGCGGTCGTTGTTAACCCGGTCCGCGACCCATCCGGTATGGTATAGTTATGGTTGACTCGCATGTTTGGTTTTGGCAAACGTTTTACGCCGGATGCCCCTCCTGACGCAACCCTCTGCATTTATCCGGGCTTGGGACCGGCACAGGGAGACACTGCTCCGTGCCCCCCCCCCCCCCCAAAGGCAGGCTTGGAGAGACACGGGCCAGTGCCGCCCTGAGGCTGCATTACCCTCTCTTTCTTACATTTATTATAAAAATATGCTTATCTTCCTTTTAGCTCATCACACATGTCTTTATGATTTTCAGTCCATGCCTCAGCCGGCCTGAAGCTCCACTGATGCGCATGTGCGGATGCCTCTATCTAGCGGACATAAAATAAAGACAATCATTCAAATGTGAATGAGTCGGCGTGATGCTCCGGGATGTGTGGAGCTCAGGGAGCTCCACGAGTGAGGGAGTTAAGTTAGGGCGGGGGTGCAAGTAGGCTCTAGGATTCCCCGAGTCGGGGCGAGCGATGGGTTTAGAGGCGTATCGCATTGAAGATAATGGCCGCATATCCTTCTTGGACTTTTCTAAAGCCTTTGACTCGGTCGAACATCCATTTATCATAGCAACGCTCGAACATTTTGGATTTGGTTAAATATTCAGGAATGTGATCCGTGGGCTCTATGAGAATATTCATAGCTGTGTCACCCTGCCAAGCGGCACCACTCCGAGCTTCCATGTTGATGTGGGAATCCCCCAAGGTTGCCCCATCTCACCCTATTTATTTATAATTGCTACCGAAATGCTAGCCGTTTATGTTGAAAAGAGCAACGATATCCAAAAGTTAGACGTGCTGGGGACTGAAATTGTTATTAGCCTGCTGGCAGATGACACAACCTTAGTTTTGAAAAATGAACATCAAGTCCCAATAAGTGCCGAAAACAACCAAAACATTCTCCAAGGCTTCAGGATTGTCATTAAACTTAAAGAAATGCAAACTTCTTGCGCTGCATGACTCGCCACTAAAGGAAATCAGCGATGTTTCCATGAAATCAGAAATAAAATACTTGAGCATTTTCCTATCCAAGGACCAAACGTTAAATCAATCCAGGAACATTGAATCTAAACTGAATCAAAGTAAAGCTTAATTCTAATATATGGCTCCAGAGAGATTTATCAATATTAGGCCGGATATATTTGACTAAAATGGATGTGTTTATCCAGATGTATATACCCAGCGTATTCCAATGCTGCTCCAAATCAACTCGTAAAATCTGTTAACCAAATCAATTTCAACTTTATCTGGAGGAACAGACCACACCATCTAAGAAAAATCACATATGGTGAAAGAAACAAGTGAAGGAGGGCTGAAAGTGATAGAGTCGGACTGCTTGAATGGGACATTGAAGGTGAACTGGTTGAAATCCTGGATCAAACCTCATCGTTCTTTCTGGTATTGTACTCCAAACTACTTATTCAACAAAGTCGGCGGCCTGAGTCTTCTGCTTATCTCTGACTTGGATATCAACAAGATTCCTGTCAAATGTTCAGAGTTCCATAAACAAATATTATTATACTGGAAAATGATATACGTACACAATTTCTCACCACACAGTATAATAGTTTGGAACAATCGATATGTACTGCATGGCAACAAACCTCTGTTTTACAAGGAATGCTTTGAGAAAGGTATATGGTCGATAATTGACTTGATGGATGACACTGGCAGTCCTCTGGACAATGAGCAGTTCTGTACTACACACAGATTCAAGCCTCCCATATTAGAGTTGCTAAAGTTACGAAACGCACTGCCTCGACAATTTGTATTCCTGACCAAAAATATAATGACGCACCGAACCGTACAACCACAGTTACCCCGACTATCACTCCAGGGAATCTCAATTGTGGACAGAAAGCGCGGCAACTCCTTTATTAGGAAATGTTTCACAGGAAACTTATTCCCTGGACGTCAAAAAAAAAAAAAAGGATATTTTAAATAAATTTGATGAGGAATCGATTGCCACGCTGCGAACCATGTATCTGACTCTACCCATACCCCCAAGGCAAAAGAGACCCACTTCAAAATTATGACTGACATCTACCCATCTAAGGAATTATCGAGGGTACGCTTTAATTTTGAAGATAATATTTGTACATTTTGTGAAGACAACATTGAAACCACTGACCATATATTTTTTCTCCTTCTCATTCCATCGTCACCAGTTTCCTTCTCAAAAGATGATATAACATTCTGTTTACTTATAAGCAACATAACAGATGAACTCTGTGTCAATGTTCTTTTAGGCCTGGCCAAGTTCTTCATTCACAAGAACAGAATGCAAAAATGCTCCCCAAATTTTAATGTCTTCATAAACGATTTTGAAATATAAAAAAAAAAAAAAAAAATCCTTAAAACTTATGGAAAAATCCGAAAACAAAAAAATATAGTTACCCATGTCCGAGGTTCCTTTTTTTTTTGGTAAAAAAAAAAAAACAAAAAAAAAAAAACAACTTGATTACATGTTACATTCCCCTTGCAATTTTTTTTTTTTTTTTTCGTTTTAATTTCTTATTTGTCTATCTATTGATTTAATTACTTCCTTTTAATTTCTTTTTTTGTCTCGCACTGTAAATTTCTCACAAACCTGTAACACTATTAACTTCTCATTACATACAGAACAAATGTCCTGATGTCCGTTGCTTCCTCATCCCTGGTTGTTTCATTGACATTCAGTTCTACCTTGCTATGTTTATTTGTACATTTGTATATTTGGGTGTACTATTTATGTTCAATTAAAAACAGTTTGATGTCTGAGATTCCTTGTGAACCGCCAACTTAATTACATGTTATATTCCCCTCACAATTTTTTTTTTTCGTTTTTAATTTTATTTTTCTATCTATTTATTTAATTATATCCTTCTAATTTTCTTTTTTTGTCTAGCATTAAAAATTTCTCGCAAACCGTTAACACTATTAACTTCTGATTACTTACACCACGAATGCGCTTATGCCCCCCCACCCATCCCGCTTTTTCCGTACGGAGGCAGACACTGAGATCGAAAGCAAATGGGTGTCATTGAAATGCAGTAACAGGGTGATAACAGCCGTGTTCGAAGTGTGTAGGGGCTTATAGGAGAGCAGAAGCACGTCACGCAATTCACCTGAGTTCGGAGGATCGGGAGTACCAGGGCCCATAGCGGAGAAGCGGAAGAGCGGAGTTATGTGTCTCTTCTCAAAGGCGGGGAAACTGGGGGGCAGCAGGACCCCTTAGACCGGCTAATGTGAGTCTTCTCCGGACATAGATCACCCGGACTTATGACTGGAGCTCCCGGACCTCTGGGCACACACATATGTGAATGAGTGGATGAGCTAATGTTGGTTTGGTTGTGGATAAGTTTCGGCCAATGCTATCAGCACAGCTATGATTATCCCCAGAACGTTGAGAACGAGCTCCCGGAACTCCAGACATGCGTATATAAAAGAGTGGAATTAAGGTGTGTGTGTGTGTGTGTGTGTGTGTGTGTGTGTGTGTGTGTGTGTATACGTGTGGGACAGAAGTAATGTTGGGGACAGAAATTGTTATTAGCCTGCTGGCAGATGACACAACCTTAGTTTTGAAAAATGAACATCAAGTCCCAATAAGTGCTGAAAACAACCAAAACATTCTCCAAGGCTTCAGGATTGTCATTAAACTTAAAGAAATGCAAACTTCTTGCGCTGCATGACTCGCCACTAAAGGAAATCAGCGATGTTTCCATGAAATCAGAAATAAAATACTTGAGCATTTTCCTATCCAAGGACCAAACGTTAAATCAATCCAGGAACATTGAATCTAAACTGAATCAAAGTAAAGCTTAATTCTAATATATGGCTCCAGAGAGATTTATCAATATTAGGCCGGATATATTTGACTAAAATGGATGTGTTTATCCAGATGTATATACCCAGCGTATTCCAATGCTGCTCCAAATCAACTCGTAAAATCTGTTAACCAAATCAATTTCAACTTTATCTGGAGGAACAGACCACACCATCTAAGAAAAATCACATATGGTGAAAGAAACAAGTGAAGGAGGGCTGAAAGTGATAGAGTCGGACTGCTTGAATGGGACATTGAAGGTGAACTGGTTGAAATCCTGGATCAAACCTCATCGTTCTTTCTGGTATTGTACTCCAAACTACTTATTCAACAAAGTCGGCGGCCTGAGTCTTCTGCTTATCTCTGACTTGGATATCAACAAGATTCCTGTCAAATGTTCAGAGTTCCATAAACAAATATTATTATACTGGAAAATGATATACGTACACAATTTCTCACCACACAGTATAATAGTTTGGAACAATCGATATGTACTGCATGGCAACAAACCTCTGTTTTACAAGGAATGCTTTGAGAAAGGTATATGGTCGATAATTGACTTGATGGATGACACTGGCAGTCCTCTGGACAATGAGCAGTTCTGTACTACACACAGATTCAAGCCTCCCATATTAGAGTTGCCAAAGTTACGAAACGCACTGCCTCGACAATTTGTATTCCTGACCAAAAATATAATGACGCACCGAACCGTACAACCACAGTTACCCCGACTATCACTCCAGGGAATCTCAATTGTGGACAGAAAGCGCGGCAACTCCTTTATTAGGAAATGTTTCACAGGAAACTTATTCCCTGGACGTCAAAAAAAAAAAAAAGGATATTTTAAATAAATTTGATGAGGAATCGATTGCCACGCTGCGAACCATGTATCTGACTCTACCCATACCCCCAAGGCAAAAGAGACCCACTTCAAAATTATGACTGACATCTACCCATCTAAGGAATTATCGAGGGTACGCTTTAATTTTGAAGATAATATTTGTACATTTTGTGAAGACAACATTGAAACCACTGACCATATATTTTTTCTCCTTCTCATTCCATCGTCACCAGTTTCCTTCTCAAAAGATGATATAACATTCTGTTTACTTATAAGCAACATAACAGATGAACTCTGTGTCAATGTTCTTTTAGGCCTGGCCAAGTTCTTCATTCACAAGAACAGAATGCAAAAATGCTCCCCAAATTTTAATGTCTTCATAAACGATTTTGAAATATAAAAAAAAAAAAAAAAAAATCCTTAAAACTTATGGAAAAATCCAAAAACTAAAAAATATAGTTACCCATGTCCGAGGTTCCTTTTTTTTTTGGTAAAAAAAAAAAAACAAAAAAAAAAAAACAACTTGATTACATGTTACATTCCCCTTGCAATTTTTTTTTTTTTTTTTCGTTTTAATTTCTTATTTGTCTATCTATTGATTTAATTACTTCCTTTTAATTTCTTTTTTTGTCTCGCACTGTAAATTTCTCACAAACCTGTAACACTATTAACTTCTCATTACATACAGAACAAATGTCCTGATGTCCGTTGCTTCCTCATCCCTGGTTGTTTCATTGACATTCAGTTCTACCTTGCTATGTTTATTTGTACATCTGTATATTTGGGTGTACTATTTATGTTCAATTAAAAACAGTTTGATGTCTGAGATTCCTTGTGAACCGCCAACTTAATTACATGTTATATTCCCCTCACAATTTTTTTTTTTCGTTTTTAATTTTATTTTTCTATCTATTTATTTAATTATATCCTTTTAATTTTCTTTTTTTGTCTAGCATTAAAAATTTCTCGCAAACCGTTAACACTATTAACTTCTGATTACTTACACCACGAATGCGCTTATGCCCCCCCACCCATCCCGCTTTTTCCGTACGGAGGCAGACACTGAGATCGAAAGCAAATGGGTGTCATTGAAATGCAGTAACAGGGTGATAACAGCCGTGTTCGAAGTGTGTAGGGGCTTATAGGAGAGCAGAAGCACGTCACGCAATTCACCTGAGTTCGGAGGATCGGGAGTACCAGGGCCCATAGCGGAGAAGCGGAAGAGCGGAGTTATGTGTCTCTTCTCAAAGGCCGGGAAGCTGGGGGGCAGCAGGACCCCTTAGAGCGGCTAATGTGAGCCTTCTCCGGACATAGATCACCCGGACTTATGACTGGAGCTCCCGGACCTCCGGGCACACACATATGTGAATGAGTGGATGAGCTAATGTCGGTTTGGTTGTGGATACGTTTCGGCCAATGCTATCAGCACAGCTATGATTATCCCCAGAACGTTGAGAACGAGCTCCCGGAACTCCAGACATGCGTATATAAAAGAGTGGAATTAAGGTGTGTGTGTGTGTGTGTGTGTGTGTGTGTGTGTATACGTGTGGGACAGAAGTAATGTTGGGGACAGAAATTGTTATTAGCCTGCTGGCAGATGACACAACCTTAGTTTTGAAAAATGAACATCAAGTCCCAATAAGTGCTGAAAAAAACCAAAACATTCTCCAAGGCTTCAGGATTGTCATTAAACTTAAAGAAATGCAAACTTCTTGCGCTGCATGACTCGCCACTAAAGGAAATCAGCGATGTTTCTATGAAATCAGAAATAAAATACTTGAGCATTTTCCTATCCAAGGACCAAACGTTAAATCAATCCAGGAACATTGAATCTAAACTGAATCAAAGTAAAGCTTAATTCTAATATATGGCTCCAGAGAGATTTATCAATATTAGGCCGGATATATTTGACTAAAATGGATGTGTTTATCCAGATGTATATACCCAGCGTATTCCAATGCTGCTCCAAATCAACTCGTAAAATCTGTTAACCAAATCAATTTCAACTTTATCTGGAGGAACAGACCACACCATCTAAGAAAAATCACATATGGTGAAAGAAACAAGTGAAGGAGGGCTGAAAGTGATAGAGTCGGACTGCTTGAATGGGACATTGAAGGTGAACTGGTTGAAATCCTGGATCAAACCTCATCGTTCTTTCTGGTATTGTACTCCAAACTACTTATTCAACAAAGTCGGCGGCCTGAGTCTTCTGCTTATCTCTGACTTGGATATCAACAAGATTCCTGTCAAATGTTCAGAGTTCCATAAACAAATATTATTATACTGGAAAATGATATACGTACACAATTTCTCACCACACAGTATAATAGTTTGGAACAATCGATATGTACTGCATGGCAACAAACCTCTGTTTTACAAGGAATGCTTTGAGAAAGGTATATGGTCGATAATTGACTTGATGGATGACACTGGCAGTCCTCTGGACAATGAGCAGTTCTGTACTACACACAGATTCAAGCCTCCCATATTAGAGTTGCTAAAGTTACGAAACGCACTGCCTCGACAATTTGTATTCCTGACCAAAAATATAATGACGCACCGAACCGTACAACCACAGTTACCCCGACTATCACTCCAGGGAATCTCAATTGTGGACAGAAAGCGCGGCAACTCCTTTATTAGGAAATGTTTCACAGGAAACTTATTCCCTGGACGTCAAAAAAAAAAAAAAGGATATTTTAAATAAATTTGATGAGGAATCGATTGCCACGCTGCGAACCATGTATCTGACTCTACCCATACCCCCAAGGCAAAAGAGACCCACTTCAAAATTATGACTGACATCTACCCATCTAAGGAATTATCGAGGGTACGCTTTAATTTTGAAGATAATATTTGTACATTTTGTGAAGACAACATTGAAACCACTGACCATATATTTTTTCTCCTTCTCATTCCATCGTCACCAGTTTCCTTCTCAAAAGATGATATAACATTCTGTTTACTTATAAGCAACATAACAGATGAACTCTGTGTCAATGTTCTTTTAGGCCTGGCCAAGTTCTTCATTCACAAGAACAGAATGCAAAAATGCTCCCCAAATTTTAATGTCTTCATAAACGATTTTGAAATATAAAAAAAAAAAAAAAAAATCCTTAAAACTTATGGAAAAATCCGAAAACAAAAAAATATAGTTACCCATGTCCGAGGTTCCTTTTTTTTTTGGTAAAAAAAAAAAAAAAAACAAAAAAAACAACTTGATTACATGTTACATTCCCCTTGCAATTTTTTTTTTTTTTTTCGTTTTAATTTCTTATTTGTCTATCTATTGATTTAATTACTTCCTTTTAATTTCTTTTTTTGTCTCGCACTGTAAATTTCTCACAAACCTGTAACACTATTAACTTCTCATTACATACAGAACAAATGTCCTGATGTCCGTTGCTTCCTCATCCCTGGTTGTTTCATTGACATTCAGTTCTACCTTGCTATGTTTATTTGTACATTTGTATATTTGGGTGTACTATTTATGTTCAATTAAAAACAGTTTGATGTCTGAGATTCCTTGTGAACCGCCAACTTAATTACATGTTATATTCCCCTCACAATTTTTTTTTTTCGTTTTTAATTTTATTTTTCTATCTATTTATTTAATTATATCCTTTTAATTTTCTTTTTTTGTCTAGCATTAAAAATTTCTCGCAAACCGTTAACACTATTAACTTCTGATTACTTACAGCACGAATGCGCTTATGCCCCCCCACCCATCCCGCTTTTTCCGTACGGAGGCAGACACTGAGATCGAAAGCAAATGGGTGTCATTGAAATGCAGTAACAGGGTGATAACAGCCGTGTTCGAAGTGTGTAGGGGCTTATAGTAGAGCAGAAGCACGTCACGCAATTCACCTGAGTTCGGAGGATCGGGAGTACCAGGGCCCATAGCGGAGAAGCGGAAGAGCGGAGTTATGTGTCTCTTCTCAAAGGCGGGGAAGCTGGGGGGCAGCAGGACCCCTTAGACCGGCTAATGTGAGCCTACTCCGGACAGATATCACCCGGAGTTATGACTGGAGCTCCCGGACCTCTGGGCACACACATATATGAATGAGTGGATGAGCTAATGTTGGTTTGGTTGTGGATACGTTTCGGCCAATGCTATCAGCACAGCTATGATTATCCCCAGAACGTTGAGAACGAGCTCCCGGAACTCCAGACATGCGTATATAAAAGAGTGGAATTAAGGTGTGTGTGTGTGTGTGTGTGTGTGTGTGTGTGTGTGTATACGTGTGGGACAGAAGTAATGTTGGGGACAGAAATTGTTATTAGCCTGCTGGCAGATGACACAACCTTAGTTTTGAAAAATGAACATCAAGTCCCAATAAGTGCTGAAAAAAACCAAAACATTCTCCAAGGCTTCAGGATTGTCATTAAACTTAAAGAAATGCAAACTTCTTGCGCTGCATGACTCGCCACTAAAGGAAATCAGCGATGTTTCTATGAAATCAGAAATAAAATACTTGAGCATTTTCCTATCCAAGGACCAAACGTTAAATCAATCCAGGAACATTGAATCTAAACTGAATCAAAGTAAAGCTTAATTCTAATATATGGCTCCAGAGAGATTTATCAATATTAGGCCGGATATATTTGACTAAAATGGATGTGTTTATCCAGATGTATATACCCAGCGTATTCCAATGCTGCTCCAAATCAACTCGTAAAATCTGTTAACCAAATCAATTTCAACTTTATCTGGAGGAACAGACCACACCATCTAAGAAAAATCACATATGGTGAAAGAAACAAGTGAAGGAGGGCTGAAAGTGATAGAGTCGGACTGCTTGAATGGGACATTGAAGGTGAACTGGTTGAAATCCTGGATCAAACCTCATCGTTCTTTCTGGTATTGTACTCCAAACTACTTATTCAACAAAGTCGGCGGCCTGAGTCTTCTGCTTATCTCTGACTTGGATATCAACAAGATTCCTGTCAAATGTTCAGAGTTCCATAAACAAATATTATTATACTGGAAAATGATATACGTACACAATTTCTCACCACACAGTATAATAGTTTGGAACAATCGATATGTACTGCATGGCAACAAACCTCTGTTTTACAAGGAATGCTTTGAGAAAGGTATATGGTCGATAATTGACTTGATGGATGACACTGGCAGTCCTCTGGACAATGAGCAGTTCTGTACTACACACAGATTCAAGCCTCCCATATTAGAGTTGCTAAAGTTACGAAACGCACTGCCTCGACAATTTGTATTCCTGACCAAAAATATAATGACGCACCGAACCGTACAACCACAGTTACCCCGACTATCACTCCAGGGAATCTCAATTGTGGACAGAAAGCGCGGCAACTCCTTTATTAGGAAATGTTTCACAGGAAACTTATTCCCTGGACGTCAAAAAAAAAAAAAAGGATATTTTAAATAAATTTGATGAGGAATCGATTGCCACGCTGCGAACTATGTATCTGACTCTACCCATACCCCCAAGGCAAAAGAGACCCACTTCAAAATTATGACTGACATCTACCCATCTAAGGAATTATCGAGGGTACGCTTTAATTTTGAAGATAATATTTGTACATTTTGTGAAGACAACATTGAAACCACTGACCATATATTTTTTCTCCTTCTCATTCCATCGTCACCAGTTTCCTTCTCAAAAGATGATATAACATTCTGTTTACTTATAAGCAACATAACAGATGAACTCTGTGTCAATGTTCTTTTAGGCCTGGCCAAGTTCTTCATTCACAAGAACAGAATGCAAAAATGCTCCCCAAATTTTAATGTCTTCATAAACGATTTTGAAATATAAAAAAAAAAAAAAAAATCCTTAAAACTTATGGAAAAATCCGAAAACAAAAAAATATAGTTACCCATGTCCGAGGTTCCTTTTTTTTTTGGTAAAAAAAAAAAAAAAACAAAAAAAACAACTTGATTACATGTTACATTCCCCTTGCAATTTTTTTTTTTTTTTTTCGTTTTAATTTCTTATTTGTCTATCTATTGATTTAATTACTTCCTTTTAATTTCTTTTTTTGTCTCGCACTGTAAATTTCTCACAAACCTGTAACACTATTAACTTCTCATTACATACAGAACAAATGTCCTGATGTCCGTTGCTTCCTCATCCCTGGTTGTTTCATTGACATTCAGTTCTACCTTGCTATGTTTATTTGTACATTTGTATATTTGGGTGTACTATTTATGTTCAATTAAAAACAGTTTGATGTCTGAGATTCCTTGTGAACCGCCAACTTAATTACATGTTATATTCCCCTCACAATTTTTTTTTTTCGTTTTTAATTTTATTTTTCTATCTATTTATTTAATTATATCCTTCTAATTTTCTTTTTTTGTCTAGCATTAAAAATTTCTCGCAAACCGTTAACACTATTAACTTCTGATTACTTACAGCACGAATGCGCTTATGCCCCCCCACCCATCCCGCTTTTTCCGTACGGAGGCAGACACTGAGATCGAAAGCAAATGGGTGCCATTGAAATGCAGTAACAGGGTGATAACAGCCGTGTTCGAAGTGTGTAGGGGCTTATAGGAGAGCAGAAGCACGTCACGCAATTCACCTGAGTTCGGAGGATCGGGAGTACCAGGGCCCATAGCGGAGAAGCGGAAGAGCGGAGTTATGTGTCTCTTCTCAAAGGCGGGGAAGCTGGGGGGCAGCAGGACCCCTTAGACCGGCTAATGTGAGCCTACTCCGGACAGAGATCACCCGGAGTTATGACTGGAGCTCCCGGACCTCTGGGCACACACATATGTGAATGACTGGATGAGCTAATGTTGGTTTGGTTGTGGATACGTTTCGGCCAATGCTATCAGCACAGCGATGATGAGTTCAGGTGTGTCTGTGTGTGTTTGTGTGTTTGTGTGTGTGTGTGTGTGTGTGTGTGTGTGTGCGTGTGTTTGTGTGTGTGTGAGAGTTTGTTTTTGTGGGTTGGGGGGGGTTCCCGCGGACACGGAGTACCAGGGCCTGGAGCGGATGAGGTGAGGAGCGGAGGAGAGCAGAAGCCCGGACCGTGATTCGCTTGTGTCCAGCGGTTCGGGAGTTCCAGGGCCCGAAACGGAGGAGCGGAGGAGCGGAGGAGCGGAGGAGCGGAGGAGCGGAGGAGCGGAGGACAGCAAAACCCCTTTCTGCAATTCGCCTGAGTCCGGCGGATCGGTAGTACCTGGTTCCGCAGCGGATGAGCGGAGGAGTGGAGGAGATGTTTCTCTTCTCAGAGGCGGCGAGGGGGGGGGGCAGGACCCCTTACCCTTTTCCCCCCCGGACGTTTGAGTGGAGCTCCCGGACCTCCGGGCACGCACATGCGAATGACTGGATCACAGGGAGTGCCAGGGCCTGGAGCGGATGAGCAGAGGAGAGGCGGAGGGCAGAAGCCCGGCCCTGTTCAAGAGTTCCAGGGTCCAAAGCGGGGGAGCGAAGAAGCGGAGGAGGGGAGGAGAGCAGAAGAGCAAAAAACTGGCCCGGAATTCACCGAAGTCCCGCGGATCGGGAGTTCCAGGGCCCGGAGCGGAAGAGCGGAGGAGCGGAGGAGAGGAGGAGCGGAGCAAAGCTAAGCCCGTCTTAACAACAAGGAAATTACAGATGAGGCTATAATTTCTAATGAAAACTTTAAATTCTATAGCCACGTATACACTTCGACATTGTCAAAAAGCGATTGTGACTCCTTTCCATTAAATATTCCTCAATATATCCCAAAAATAAACAACAAACAATATATGTTTGTTTATATATGTTTATATATAAACAACAAAAAATATACAGTTTGATGTCTGAGATTCCTTGTGAATCGCCAACTTAATTACATGTCGTATTCCCCTTGCATTTTTTTTTTTTGGTTTTAATTTCATTTGTCTATCTATTTATCTAATTATTTCCTTTTAATTTCGTTTTTTGTCTAGCACTGTAAATTTCTCACAAACCTGTAACACTATTAACTTCTCATTACATACAGAACAAATGTCCTCATGTCCGTTGCTTCCTCATGCCTGGTTGTTTCATTGACATTCAGTTCTACCTTGCTATGTTTATTTGTACATTTGTATATTTGGGTGTACTATTTATGTTCAATTAAAAACAGTTTGATGTCTGAGATTCCCTGTGAACCGCCAACTTAATTACATGTTATATTCCCCTCACAATTTTTTTTTTTTCGTTTTTAATTTTATTTTTCTATCTATTTATTTAATTATATCCTTTTAATTTTCTTTTTTTGTCTAGCATTAAAAATTTCTCGCAAACCGTTAACACTATTAACTTCTGATTACTTACAGCACGAATGCGCTTATGCCCCCCCACCCCCCACCCCCCCGCTTTTTCCGTACGGTGGCAGACACTGAGATCGAAAGCAAATGGGTGTCATTGAAATGCAGTAACAGGGTGATAACAGCCGTGTTCGAAGTGTGTAGGGGCTTATAGTAGAGCAGAAGCACGTCACGCAATTCACCTGAGTTCGGAGGATCGGGAGTACCAGGGCCCATAGCGGAGAAGCGGAAGAGCGGAGTTATGTGTCTCTTCTCAAAGGCCGGGAAGCTGGGGGGCAGCAGGACCCCTTAGAGCGGCTAATGTGAGCCTTCTCCGGACATAGATCACCCGGACTTATGACTGGAGCTCCCGGACCTCTGGGCACACACATATGTGAATGAGTGGATGAGCTAATGTTGGTTTGGTTGTGGAAACGTTTCGGCCAATGCTATTAGCACAGCTATGATGAGTTCAGGTGTGTCTGTGTGTGTTTGTGTGTTTGTGTGTGTGTGTGTGTGTGTGTGTGTGCGTGTGTTTGTGTGTGTGTGAGAGTTTGTTTTTGTGGGTTGGGGGGGGTTCCCGCGGACACGGAGTACCAGGGCCTGGAGCGGATGAGGTGAGGAGCGGAGGAGAGCAGAAGCCCGGACCGTGATTCGCTTGTGTCCAGCGGTTCGGGAGTTCCAGGGCCCGAAACGGAGGAGCGGAGGAGCGGAGGACGGCAAAACCCCTTTCTGCAATTCGCCTGAGTCCGGCGGATCGGTAATACCTGGTTCCGCAGCGGAGGAGCGGAGGAGTGGAGGAGATGTTTCTCTTCTCAGAGGCGGCGAGGAGGGGGGGAGAGGGACAGGACCCCTTACCCTTACCCCCCCCGGACGTTTGAGTGGAGCTCCCGGACCTCCGGGCACGCACATGCGAATGACTGGATCACAGG
>NW_028234020.1:317500-340000 GCF_037954325.1 Fistularia commersonii
GAAAAAGGTATTCACTACACCCATTTCCATCCCTTTTGCAAAATCTACCACCATCTGTCCCTCTGCATTCCTATCCTGGATACCATATCTGCCCATCACTTCTTCATCCCCTCTATTGCCTTCACCAACATGTCCATTGAAGTCTGCACCAATTACCACTCTCTCATTTCTGGGAATATTCTGCATCACTTCATCCAACTCATTCCAGAACTTCTCCTTCTCTTCAGGTTCACATCCCACCTGTGGCGCATAGCCACTAACAACACTGAGCATCACACCTTCAATTTCCAATTTCAGACTCATAAGTCTATCTGACATTCTTTTCACCTCTAGGACGTTCCTTACAAACTCCTCCTTCAAGATGACTCCTACTCCATTTCTCTTCTTGTCAGCACCATAATAGTATAACTTAAAGCCTGCTCCTAAGCTTCTAGCCTTACTACCCTTCCACCTGGTCTCCTGGACACACAGTATATCCAGCTTCCTTCTCTGCATCGTGTCCATCAACTCTCTACCTTTTCCTGTCATAGTCCCAATATTCAAAGTCCCTACTCTCAGTCCCAGGCTCTTTCCTTTCCTCCTCTCTCTCTGCTTCCGAACACGCACTCCTCCTCTTCTTCTTCTTCTTGTTCTTCGACCCACAGTAGCCCGATTTCCATTAGTACCCTGTAGGTCATCAGTACCAATGGCGGTCGTTGTTAACCCGGTCCGCGACCCATCCGGTATGGTATAGTTATGGTTGACTCGCATGTTTGGTTTTGGCAAACGTTTTACGCCGGATGCCCCTCCTGACGCAACCCTCTGCATTTATCCGGGCTTGGGACCGGCACAGGGAGACACTGCTCCGTGCCCCCCCCCCCCCAAAGGCAGGCTTGGAGAGACACGGGCCAGTGCCGCCCTGAGGCTGCATTACCCTCTCTTTCTTACATTTATTATAAAAATATGCTTATCTTCCTTTTAGCTCATCACACATGTCTTTATGATTTTCAGTCCATGCCTCAGCCGGCCTGAAGCTCCACTGATGCGCATGTGCGGATGCCTCTATCTAGCGGACATAAAATAAAGACAATCATTCAAATGTGAATGAGTCGGCGTGATGCTCCGGGATGTGTGGAGCTCAGGGAGCTCCACGAGTGAGGGAGTTAAGTTAGGGCGGGGGTGCAAGTAGGCTCTAGGATTCCCCGAGTCGGGGCGAGCGATGGGTTTAGAGGCGTATCGCATTGAAGATAATGGCCGCATATCCTTCTTGGACTTTTCTAAAGCCTTTGACTCGGTCGAACATCCATTTATCATAGCAACGCTCGAACATTTTGGATTTGGTTAAATATTCAGGAATGTGATCCGTGGGCTCTATGAGAATATTCATAGCTGTGTCACCCTGCCAAGCGGCACCACTCCGAGCTTCCATGTTGATGTGGGAATCCCCCAAGGTTGCCCCATCTCACCCTATTTATTTATAATTGCTACCGAAATGCTAGCCGTTTATGTTGAAAAGAGCAACGATATCCAAAAGTTAGACGTGCTGGGGACTGAAATTGTTATTAGCCTGCTGGCAGATGACACAACCTTAGTTTTGAAAAATGAACATCAAGTCCCAATAAGTGCCGAAAACAACCAAAACATTCTCCAAGGCTTCAGGATTGTCATTAAACTTAAAGAAATGCAAACTTCTTGCGCTGCATGACTCGCCACTAAAGGAAATCAGCGATGTTTCCATGAAATCAGAAATAAAATACTTGAGCATTTTCCTATCCAAGGACCAAACGTTAAATCAATCCAGGAACATTGAATCTAAACTGAATCAAAGTAAAGCTTAATTCTAATATATGGCTCCAGAGAGATTTATCAATATTAGGCCGGATATATTTGACTAAAATGGATGTGTTTATCCAGATGTATATACCCAGCGTATTCCAATGCTGCTCCAAATCAACTCGTAAAATCTGTTAACCAAATCAATTTCAACTTTATCTGGAGGAACAGACCACACCATCTAAGAAAAATCACATATGGTGAAAGAAACAAGTGAAGGAGGGCTGAAAGTGATAGAGTCGGACTGCTTGAATGGGACATTGAAGGTGAACTGGTTGAAATCCTGGATCAAACCTCATCGTTCTTTCTGGTATTGTACTCCAAACTACTTATTCAACAAAGTCGGCGGCCTGAGTCTTCTGCTTATCTCTGACTTGGATATCAACAAGATTCCTGTCAAATGTTCAGAGTTCCATAAACAAATATTATTATACTGGAAAATGATATACGTACACAATTTCTCACCACACAGTATAATAGTTTGGAACAATCGATATGTACTGCATGGCAACAAACCTCTGTTTTACAAGGAATGCTTTGAGAAAGGTATATGGTCGATAATTGACTTGATGGATGACACTGGCAGTCCTCTGGACAATGAGCAGTTCTGTACTACACACAGATTCAAGCCTCCCATATTAGAGTTGCTAAAGTTACGAAACGCACTGCCTCGACAATTTGTATTCCTGACCAAAAATATAATGACGCACCGAACCGTACAACCACAGTTACCCCGACTATCACTCCAGGGAATCTCAATTGTGGACAGAAAGCGCGGCAACTCCTTTATTAGGAAATGTTTCACAGGAAACTTATTCCCTGGACGTCAAAAAAAAAAAAAAGGATATTTTAAATAAATTTGATGAGGAATCGATTGCCACGCTGCGAACCATGTATCTGACTCTACCCATACCCCCAAGGCAAAAGAGACCCACTTCAAAATTATGACTGACATCTACCCATCTAAGGAATTATCGAGGGTACGCTTTAATTTTGAAGATAATATTTGTACATTTTGTGAAGACAACATTGAAACCACTGACCATATATTTTTTCTCCTTCTCATTCCATCGTCACCAGTTTCCTTCTCAAAAGATGATATAACATTCTGTTTACTTATAAGCAACATAACAGATGAACTCTGTGTCAATGTTCTTTTAGGCCTGGCCAAGTTCTTCATTCACAAGAACAGAATGCAAAAATGCTCCCCAAATTTTAATGTCTTCATAAACGATTTTGAAATATAAAAAAAAAAAAAAAAAAATCCTTAAAACTTATGGAAAAATCCAAAAACTAAAAAATATAGTTACCCATGTCCGAGGTTCCTTTTTTTTTTGGTAAAAAAAAAAAAACAAAAAAAAAAAAACAACTTGATTACATGTTACATTCCCCTTGCAATTTTTTTTTTTTTTTTTCGTTTTAATTTCTTATTTGTCTGTCTATTGATTTAATTACTTCCTTTTAATTTCTTTTTTTGTCTCGCACTGTAAATTTCTCACAAACCTGTAACACTATTAACTTCTCATTACATACAGAACAAATGTCCTGATGTCCGTTGCTTCCTCATCCCTGGTTGTTTCATTGACATTCAGTTCTACCTTGCTATGTTTATTTGTACATTTGTATATTTGGGTGTACTATTTATGTTCAATTAAAAACAGTTTGATGTCTGAGATTCCTTGTGAACCGCCAACTTAATTACATGTTATATTCCCCTCACAATTTTTTTTTTTCGTTTTTAATTTTATTTTTCTATCTATTTATTTAATTATATCCTTCTAATTTTCTTTTTTTGTCTAGCATTAAAAATTTCTCGCAAACCGTTAACACTATTAACTTCTGATTACTTACACCACGAATGCGCTTATGCCCCCCCACCCATCCCGCTTTTTCCGTACGGAGGCAGACACTGAGATCGAAAGCAAATGGGTGTCATTGAAATGCAGTAACAGGGTGATAACAGCCGTGTTCGAAGTGTGTAGGGGCTTATAGGAGAGCAGAAGCACGTCACGCAATTCACCTGAGTTCGGAGGATCGGGAGTACCAGGGCCCATAGCGGAGAAGCGGAAGAGCGGAGTTATGTGTCTCTTCTCAAAGGCGGGGAAACTGGGGGGCAGCAGGACCCCTTAGACCGGCTAATGTGAGTCTTCTCCGGACATAGATCACCCGGACTTATGACTGGAGCTCCCGGACCTCTGGGCACACACATATGTGAATGAGTGGATGAGCTAATGTTGGTTTGGTTGTGGATACGTTTCGGCCAATGCTATCAGCACAGCTATGATTATCCCCAGAACGTTGAGAACGAGCTCCCGGAACTCCAGACATGCGTATATAAAAGAGTGGAATTAAGGTGTGTGTGTGTGTGTGTGTGTGTGTGTGTGTGTGTGTGTGTATACGTGTGGGACAGAAGTAATGTTGGGGACAGAAATTGTTATTAGCCTGCTGGCAGATGACACAACCTTAGTTTTGAAAAATGAACATCAAGTCCCAATAAGTGCTGAAAACAACCAAAACATTCTCCAAGGCTTCAGGATTGTCATTAAACTTAAAGAAATGCAAACTTCTTGCGCTGCATGACTCGCCACTAAAGGAAATCAGCGATGTTTCCATGAAATCAGAAATAAAATACTTGAGCATTTTCCTATCCAAGGACCAAACGTTAAATCAATCCAGGAACATTGAATCTAAACTGAATCAAAGTAAAGCTTAATTCTAATATATGGCTCCAGAGAGATTTATCAATATTAGGCCGGATATATTTGACTAAAATGGATGTGTTTATCCAGATGTATATACCCAGCGTATTCCAATGCTGCTCCAAATCAACTCGTAAAATCTGTTAACCAAATCAATTTCAACTTTATCTGGAGGAACAGACCACACCATCTAAGAAAAATCACATATGGTGAAAGAAACAAGTGAAGGAGGGCTGAAAGTGATAGAGTCGGACTGCTTGAATGGGACATTGAAGGTGAACTGGTTGAAATCCTGGATCAAACCTCATCGTTCTTTCTGGTATTGTACTCCAAACTACTTATTCAACAAAGTCGGCGGCCTGAGTCTTCTGCTTATCTCTGACTTGGATATCAACAAGATTCCTGTCAAATGTTCAGAGTTCCATAAACAAATATTATTATACTGGAAAATGATATACGTACACAATTTCTCACCACACAGTATAATAGTTTGGAACAATCGATATGTACTGCATGGCAACAAACCTCTGTTTTACAAGGAATGCTTTGAGAAAGGTATATGGTCGATAATTGACTTGATGGATGACACTGGCAGTCCTCTGGACAATGAGCAGTTCTGTACTACACACAGATTCAAGCCTCCCATATTAGAGTTGCTAAAGTTACGAAACGCACTGCCTCGACAATTTGTATTCCTGACCAAAAATATAATGACGCACCGAACCGTACAACCACAGTTACCCCGACTATCACTCCAGGGAATCTCAATTGTGGACAGAAAGCGCGGCAACTCCTTTATTAGGAAATGTTTCACAGGAAACTTATTCCCTGGACGTCAAAAAAAAAAAAAAGGATATTTTAAATAAATTTGATGAGGAATCGATTGCCACGCTGCGAACCATGTATCTGACTCTACCCATACCCCCAAGGCAAAAGAGACCCACTTCAAAATTATGACTGACATCTACCCATCTAAGGAATTATCGAGGGTACGCTTTAATTTTGAAGATAATATTTGTACATTTTGTGAAGACAACATTGAAACCACTGACCATATATTTTTTCTCCTTCTCATTCCATCGTCACCAGTTTCCTTCTCAAAAGATGATATAACATTCTGTTTACTTATAAGCAACATAACAGATGAACTCTGTGTCAATGTTCTTTTAGGCCTGGCCAAGTTCTTCATTCACAAGAACAGAATGCAAAAATGCTCCCCAAATTTTAATGTCTTCATAAACGATTTTGAAATATAAAAAAAAAAAAAAAAAATCCTTAAAACTTATGGAAAAATCCAAAAACTAAAAAATATAGTTACCCATGTCCGAGGTTCCTTTTTTTTTTGGTAAAAAAAAAAAACAAAAAAAAAAAAACAACTTGATTACATGTTACATTCCCCTTGCAATTTTTTTTTTTTTTTTTTCGTTTTAATTTCTTATTTGTCTATCTATTGATTTAATTACTTCCTTTTAATTTCTTTTTTTGTCTCGCACTGTAAATTTCTCACAAACCTGTAACACTATTAACTTCTCATTACATACAGAACAAATGTCCTGATGTCCGTTGCTTCCTCATCCCTGGTTGTTTCATTGACATTCAGTTCTACCTTGCTATGTTTATTTGTACATCTGTATATTTGGGTGTACTATTTATGTTCAATTAAAAACAGTTTGATGTCTGAGATTCCTTGTGAACCGCCAACTTAATTACATGTTATATTCCCCTCACAATTTTTTTTTTTCGTTTTTAATTTTATTTTTCTATCTATTTATTTAATTATATCCTTTTAATTTTCTTTTTTTGTCTAGCATTAAAAATTTCTCGCAAACCGTTAACACTATTAACTTCTGATTACTTACACCACGAATGCGCTTATGCCCCCCCACCCATCCCGCTTTTTCCGTACGGAGGCAGACACTGAGATCGAAAGCAAATGGGTGTCATTGAAATGCAGTAACAGGGTGATAACAGCCGTGTTCGAAGTGTGTAGGGGCTTATAGGAGAGCAGAAGCACGTCACGCAATTCACCTGAGTTCGGAGGATCGGGAGTACCAGGGCCCATAGCGGAGAAGCGGAAGAGCGGAGTTATGTGTCTCTTCTCAAAGGCCGGGAAGCTGGGGGGCAGCAGGACCCCTTAGAGCGGCTAATGTGAGCCTTCTCCGGACATAGATCACCCGGACTTATGACTGGAGCTCCCGGACCTCCGGGCACACACATATGTGAATGAGTGGATGAGCTAATGTCGGTTTGGTTGTGGATACGTTTCGGCCAATGCTATCAGCACAGCTATGATTATCCCCAGAACGTTGAGAACGAGCTCCCGGAACTCCAGACATGCGTATATAAAAGAGTGGAATTAAGGTGTGTGTGTGTGTGTGTGTGTGTGTGTGTGTGTGTATACGTGTGGGACAGAAGTAATGTTGGGGACAGAAATTGTTATTAGCCTGCTGGCAGATGACACAACCTTAGTTTTGAAAAATGAACATCAAGTCCCAATAAGTGCTGAAAAAAACCAAAACATTCTCCAAGGCTTCAGGATTGTCATTAAACTTAAAGAAATGCAAACTTCTTGCGCTGCATGACTCGCCACTAAAGGAAATCAGCGATGTTTCTATGAAATCAGAAATAAAATACTTGAGCATTTTCCTATCCAAGGACCAAACGTTAAATCAATCCAGGAACATTGAATCTAAACTGAATCAAAGTAAAGCTTAATTCTAATATATGGCTCCAGAGAGATTTATCAATATTAGGCCGGATATATTTGACTAAAATGGATGTGTTTATCCAGATGTATATACCCAGCGTATTCCAATGCTGCTCCAAATCAACTCGTAAAATCTGTTAACCAAATCAATTTCAACTTTATCTGGAGGAACAGACCACACCATCTAAGAAAAATCACATATGGTGAAAGAAACAAGTGAAGGAGGGCTGAAAGTGATAGAGTCGGACTGCTTGAATGGGACATTGAAGGTGAACTGGTTGAAATCCTGGATCAAACCTCATCGTTCTTTCTGGTATTGTACTCCAAACTACTTATTCAACAAAGTCGGCGGCCTGAGTCTTCTGCTTATCTCTGACTTGGATATCAACAAGATTCCTGTCAAATGTTCAGAGTTCCATAAACAAATATTATTATACTGGAAAATGATATACGTACACAATTTCTCACCACACAGTATAATAGTTTGGAACAATCGATATGTACTGCATGGCAACAAACCTCTGTTTTACAAGGAATGCTTTGAGAAAGGTATATGGTCGATAATTGACTTGATGGATGACACTGGCAGTCCTCTGGACAATGAGCAGTTCTGTACTACACACAGATTCAAGCCTCCCATATTAGAGTTGCTAAAGTTACGAAACGCACTGCCTCGACAATTTGTATTCCTGACCAAAAATATAATGACGCACCGAACCGTACAACCACAGTTACCCCGACTATCACTCCAGGGAATCTCAATTGTGGACAGAAAGCGCGGCAACTCCTTTATTAGGAAATGTTTCACAGGAAACTTATTCCCTGGACGTCAAAAAAAAAAAAAAGGATATTTTAAATAAATTTGATGAGGAATCGATTGCCACGCTGCGAACCATGTATCTGACTCTACCCATACCCCCAAGGCAAAAGAGACCCACTTCAAAATTATGACTGACATCTACCCATCTAAGGAATTATCGAGGGTACGCTTTAATTTTGAAGATAATATTTGTACATTTTGTGAAGACAACATTGAAACCACTGACCATATATTTTTTCTCCTTCTCATTCCATCGTCACCAGTTTCCTTCTCAAAAGATGATATAACATTCTGTTTACTTATAAGCAACATAACAGATGAACTCTGTGTCAATGTTCTTTTAGGCCTGGCCAAGTTCTTCATTCACAAGAACAGAATGCAAAAATGCTCCCCAAATTTTAATGTCTTCATAAACGATTTTGAAATATAAAAAAAAAAAAAAAAAATCCTTAAAACTTATGGAAAAATCCAAAAACTAAAAAATATAGTTACCCATGTCCGAGGTTCCTTTTTTTTTTGGTAAAAAAAAAAAACAAAAAAAAAAAAAACAACTTGATTACATGTTACATTCCCCTTGCAATTTTTTTTTTTTTTTTTTCGTTTTAATTTCTTATTTGTCTATCTATTGATTTAATTACTTCCTTTTAATTTCTTTTTTTGTCTCGCACTGTAAATTTCTCACAAACCTGTAACACTATTAACTTCTCATTACATACAGAACAAATGTCCTGATGTCCGTTGCTTCCTCATCCCTGGTTGTTTCATTGACATTCAGTTCTACCTTGCTATGTTTATTTGTACATCTGTATATTTGGGTGTACTATTTATGTTCAATTAAAAACAGTTTGATGTCTGAGATTCCTTGTGAACCGCCAACTTAATTACATGTTATATTCCCCTCACAATTTTTTTTTTTCGTTTTTAATTTTATTTTTCTATCTATTTATTTAATTATATCCTTTTAATTTTCTTTTTTTGTCTAGCATTAAAAATTTCTCGCAAACCGTTAACACTATTAACTTCTGATTACTTACACCACGAATGCGCTTATGCCCCCCCACCCATCCCGCTTTTTCCGTACGGAGGCAGACACTGAGATCGAAAGCAAATGGGTGTCATTGAAATGCAGTAACAGGGTGATAACAGCCGTGTTCGAAGTGTGTAGGGGCTTATAGGAGAGCAGAAGCACGTCACGCAATTCACCTGAGTTCGGAGGATCGGGAGTACCAGGGCCCATAGCGGAGAAGCGGAAGAGCGGAGTTATGTGTCTCTTCTCAAAGGCCGGGAAGCTGGGGGGCAGCAGGACCCCTTAGAGCGGCTAATGTGAGCCTTCTCCGGACATAGATCACCCGGACTTATGACTGGAGCTCCCGGACCTCCGGGCACACACATATGTGAATGAGTGGATGAGCTAATGTCGGTTTGGTTGTGGATACGTTTCGGCCAATGCTATCAGCACAGCTATGATTATCCCCAGAACGTTGAGAACGAGCTCCCGGAACTCCAGACATGCGTATATAAAAGAGTGGAATTAAGGTGTGTGTGTGTGTGTGTGTGTGTGTGTGTGTGTGTATACGTGTGGGACAGAAGTAATGTTGGGGACAGAAATTGTTATTAGCCTGCTGGCAGATGACACAACCTTAGTTTTGAAAAATGAACATCAAGTCCCAATAAGTGCTGAAAAAAACCAAAACATTCTCCAAGGCTTCAGGATTGTCATTAAACTTAAAGAAATGCAAACTTCTTGCGCTGCATGACTCGCCACTAAAGGAAATCAGCGATGTTTCTATGAAATCAGAAATAAAATACTTGAGCATTTTCCTATCCAAGGACCAAACGTTAAATCAATCCAGGAACATTGAATCTAAACTGAATCAAAGTAAAGCTTAATTCTAATATATGGCTCCAGAGAGATTTATCAATATTAGGCCGGATATATTTGACTAAAATGGATGTGTTTATCCAGATGTATATACCCAGCGTATTCCAATGCTGCTCCAAATCAACTCGTAAAATCTGTTAACCAAATCAATTTCAACTTTATCTGGAGGAACAGACCACACCATCTAAGAAAAATCACATATGGTGAAAGAAACAAGTGAAGGAGGGCTGAAAGTGATAGAGTCGGACTGCTTGAATGGGACATTGAAGGTGAACTGGTTGAAATCCTGGATCAAACCTCATCGTTCTTTCTGGTATTGTACTCCAAACTACTTATTCAACAAAGTCGGCGGCCTGAGTCTTCTGCTTATCTCTGACTTGGATATCAACAAGATTCCTGTCAAATGTTCAGAGTTCCATAAACAAATATTATTATACTGGAAAATGATATACGTACACAATTTCTCACCACACAGTATAATAGTTTGGAACAATCGATATGTACTGCATGGCAACAAACCTCTGTTTTACAAGGAATGCTTTGAGAAAGGTATATGGTCGATAATTGACTTGATGGATGACACTGGCAGTCCTCTGGACAATGAGCAGTTCTGTACTACACACAGATTCAAGCCTCCCATATTAGAGTTGCTAAAGTTACGAAACGCACTGCCTCGACAATTTGTATTCCTGACCAAAAATATAATGACGCACCGAACCGTACAACCACAGTTACCCCGACTATCACTCCAGGGAATCTCAATTGTGGACAGAAAGCGCGGCAACTCCTTTATTAGGAAATGTTTCACAGGAAACTTATTCCCTGGACGTCAAAAAAAAAAAAAAGGATATTTTAAATAAATTTGATGAGGAATCGATTGCCACGCTGCGAACCATGTATCTGACTCTACCCATACCCCCAAGGCAAAAGAGACCCACTTCAAAATTATGACTGACATCTACCCATCTAAGGAATTATCGAGGGTACGCTTTAATTTTGAAGATAATATTTGTACATTTTGTGAAGACAACATTGAAACCACTGACCATATATTTTTTCTCCTTCTCATTCCATCGTCACCAGTTTCCTTCTCAAAAGATGATATAACATTCTGTTTACTTATAAGCAACATAACAGATGAACTCTGTGTCAATGTTCTTTTAGGCCTGGCCAAGTTCTTCATTCACAAGAACAGAATGCAAAAATGCTCCCCAAATTTTAATGTCTTCATAAACGATTTTGAAATATAAAAAAAAAAAAAAAAAAATCCTTAAAACTTATGGAAAAATCCAAAAACTAAAAAATATAGTTACCCATGTCCGAGGTTCCTTTTTTTTTTGGTAAAAAAAAAAAAACAAAAAAAAAAAAACAACTTGATTACATGTTACATTCCCCTTGCAATTTTTTTTTTTTTTTTTCGTTTTAATTTCTTATTTGTCTATCTATTGATTTAATTACTTCCTTTTAATTTCTTTTTTTGTCTCGCACTGTAAATTTCTCACAAACCTGTAACACTATTAACTTCTCATTACATACAGAACAAATGTCCTGATGTCCGTTGCTTCCTCATCCCTGGTTGTTTCATTGACATTCAGTTCTACCTTGCTATGTTTATTTGTACATTTGTATATTTGGGTGTACTATTTATGTTCAATTAAAAACAGTTTGATGTCTGAGATTCCTTGTGAACCGCCAACTTAATTACATGTTATATTCCCCTCACAATTTTTTTTTTTCGTTTTTAATTTTATTTTTCTATCTATTTATTTAATTATATCCTTTTAATTTTCTTTTTTTGTCTAGCATTAAAAATTTCTCGCAAACCGTTAACACTATTAACTTCTGATTACTTACAGCACGAATGCGCTTATGCCCCCCCACCCATCCCGCTTTTTCCGTACGGAGGCAGACACTGAGATCGAAAGCAAATGGGTGTCATTGAAATGCAGTAACAGGGTGATAACAGCCGTGTTCGAAGTGTGTAGGGGCTTATAGTAGAGCAGAAGCACGTCACGCAATTCACCTGAGTTCGGAGGATCGGGAGTACCAGGGCCCATAGCGGAGAAGCGGAAGAGCGGAGTTATGTGTCTCTTCTCAAAGGCGGGGAAGCTGGGGGGCAGCAGGACCCCTTAGACCGGCTAATGTGAGCCTACTCCGGACAGATATCACCCGGAGTTATGACTGGAGCTCCCGGACCTCTGGGCACACACATATATGAATGAGTGGATGAGCTAATGTTGGTTTGGTTGTGGATACGTTTCGGCCAATGCTATCAGCACAGCTATGATTATCCCCAGAACGTTGAGAACGAGCTCCCGGAACTCCAGACATGCGTATATAAAAGAGTGGAATTAAGGTGTGTGTGTGTGTGTGTGTGTGTGTGTGTGTGTGTGTATACGTGTGGGACAGAAGTAATGTTGGGGACAGAAATTGTTATTAGCCTGCTGGCAGATGACACAACCTTAGTTTTGAAAAATGAACATCAAGTCCCAATAAGTGCTGAAAAAAACCAAAACATTCTCCAAGGCTTCAGGATTGTCATTAAACTTAAAGAAATGCAAACTTCTTGCGCTGCATGACTCGCCACTAAAGGAAATCAGCGATGTTTCTATGAAATCAGAAATAAAATACTTGAGCATTTTCCTATCCAAGGACCAAACGTTAAATCAATCCAGGAACATTGAATCTAAACTGAATCAAAGTAAAGCTTAATTCTAATATATGGCTCCAGAGAGATTTATCAATATTAGGCCGGATATATTTGACTAAAATGGATGTGTTTATCCAGATGTATATACCCAGCGTATTCCAATGCTGCTCCAAATCAACTCGTAAAATCTGTTAACCAAATCAATTTCAACTTTATCTGGAGGAACAGACCACACCATCTAAGAAAAATCACATATGGTGAAAGAAACAAGTGAAGGAGGGCTGAAAGTGATAGAGTCGGACTGCTTGAATGGGACATTGAAGGTGAACTGGTTGAAATCCTGGATCAAACCTCATCGTTCTTTCTGGTATTGTACTCCAAACTACTTATTCAACAAAGTCGGCGGCCTGAGTCTTCTGCTTATCTCTGACTTGGATATCAACAAGATTCCTGTCAAATGTTCAGAGTTCCATAAACAAATATTATTATACTGGAAAATGATATACGTACACAATTTCTCACCACACAGTATAATAGTTTGGAACAATCGATATGTACTGCATGGCAACAAACCTCTGTTTTACAAGGAATGCTTTGAGAAAGGTATATGGTCGATAATTGACTTGATGGATGACACTGGCAGTCCTCTGGACAATGAGCAGTTCTGTACTACACACAGATTCAAGCCTCCCATATTAGAGTTGCTAAAGTTACGAAACGCACTGCCTCGACAATTTGTATTCCTGACCAAAAATATAATGACGCACCGAACCGTACAACCACAGTTACCCCGACTATCACTCCAGGGAATCTCAATTGTGGACAGAAAGCGCGGCAACTCCTTTATTAGGAAATGTTTCACAGGAAACGTATTCCCTGGACGTCAAAAAAAAAAAAAAGGATATTTTAAATAAATTTGATGAGGAATCGATTGCCACGCTGCGAACCATGTATCTGACTCTACCCATACCCCCAAGGCAAAAGAGACCCACTTCAAAATTATGACTGACATCTACCCATCTAAGGAATTATCGAGGGTACGCTTTAATTTTGAAGATAATATTTGTACATTTTGTGAAGACAACATTGAAACCACTGACCATATATTTTTTCTCCTTCTCATTCCATCGTCACCAGTTTCCTTCTCAAAAGATGATATAACATTCTGTTTACTTATAAGCAACATAACAGATGAACTCTGTGTCAATGTTCTTTTAGGCCTGGCCAAGTTCTTCATTCACAAGAACAGAATGCAAAAATGCTCCCCAAATTTTAATGTCTTCATAAACGATTTTGAAATATAAAAAAAAAAAAAAAAAATCCTTAAAACTTATGGAAAAATCCAAAAACTAAAAAATATAGTTACCCATGTCCGAGGTTCCTTTTTTTTTTGGTAAAAAAAAAAAACAAAAAAAAAAAAACAACTTGATTACATGTTACATTCCCCTTGCAATTTTTTTTTTTTTTTTTTCGTTTTAATTTCTTATTTGTCTATCTATTGATTTAATTACTTCCTTTTAATTTCTTTTTTTGTCTCGCACTGTAAATTTCTCACAAACCTGTAACACTATTAACTTCTCATTACATACAGAACAAATGTCCTGATGTCCGTTGCTTCCTCATCCCTGGTTGTTTCATTGACATTCAGTTCTACCTTGCTATGTTTATTTGTACATCTGTATATTTGGGTGTACTATTTATGTTCAATTAAAAACAGTTTGATGTCTGAGATTCCTTGTGAACCGCCAACTTAATTACATGTTATATTCCCCTCACAATTTTTTTTTTTCGTTTTTAATTTTATTTTTCTATCTATTTATTTAATTATATCCTTTTAATTTTCTTTTTTTGTCTAGCATTAAAAATTTCTCGCAAACCGTTAACACTATTAACTTCTGATTACTTACACCACGAATGCGCTTATGCCCCCCCACCCATCCCGCTTTTTCCGTACGGAGGCAGACACTGAGATCGAAAGCAAATGGGTGTCATTGAAATGCAGTAACAGGGTGATAACAGCCGTGTTCGAAGTGTGTAGGGGCTTATAGGAGAGCAGAAGCACGTCACGCAATTCACCTGAGTTCGGAGGATCGGGAGTACCAGGGCCCATAGCGGAGAAGCGGAAGAGCGGAGTTATGTGTCTCTTCTCAAAGGCCGGGAAGCTGGGGGGCAGCAGGACCCCTTAGAGCGGCTAATGTGAGCCTTCTCCGGACATAGATCACCCGGACTTATGACTGGAGCTCCCGGACCTCCGGGCACACACATATGTGAATGAGTGGATGAGCTAATGTCGGTTTGGTTGTGGATACGTTTCGGCCAATGCTATCAGCACAGCTATGATTATCCCCAGAACGTTGAGAACGAGCTCCCGGAACTCCAGACATGCGTATATAAAAGAGTGGAATTAAGGTGTGTGTGTGTGTGTGTGTGTGTGTGTGTGTGTGTATACGTGTGGGACAGAAGTAATGTTGGGGACAGAAATTGTTATTAGCCTGCTGGCAGATGACACAACCTTAGTTTTGAAAAATGAACATCAAGTCCCAATAAGTGCTGAAAAAAACCAAAACATTCTCCAAGGCTTCAGGATTGTCATTAAACTTAAAGAAATGCAAACTTCTTGCGCTGCATGACTCGCCACTAAAGGAAATCAGCGATGTTTCTATGAAATCAGAAATAAAATACTTGAGCATTTTCCTATCCAAGGACCAAACGTTAAATCAATCCAGGAACATTGAATCTAAACTGAATCAAAGTAAAGCTTAATTCTAATATATGGCTCCAGAGAGATTTATCAATATTAGGCCGGATATATTTGACTAAAATGGATGTGTTTATCCAGATGTATATACCCAGCGTATTCCAATGCTGCTCCAAATCAACTCGTAAAATCTGTTAACCAAATCAATTTCAACTTTATCTGGAGGAACAGACCACACCATCTAAGAAAAATCACATATGGTGAAAGAAACAAGTGAAGGAGGGCTGAAAGTGATAGAGTCGGACTGCTTGAATGGGACATTGAAGGTGAACTGGTTGAAATCCTGGATCAAACCTCATCGTTCTTTCTGGTATTGTACTCCAAACTACTTATTCAACAAAGTCGGCGGCCTGAGTCTTCTGCTTATCTCTGACTTGGATATCAACAAGATTCCTGTCAAATGTTCAGAGTTCCATAAACAAATATTATTATACTGGAAAATGATATACGTACACAATTTCTCACCACACAGTATAATAGTTTGGAACAATCGATATGTACTGCATGGCAACAAACCTCTGTTTTACAAGGAATGCTTTGAGAAAGGTATATGGTCGATAATTGACTTGATGGATGACACTGGCAGTCCTCTGGACAATGAGCAGTTCTGTACTACACACAGATTCAAGCCTCCCATATTAGAGTTGCTAAAGTTACGAAACGCACTGCCTCGACAATTTGTATTCCTGACCAAAAATATAATGACGCACCGAACCGTACAACCACAGTTACCCCGACTATCACTCCAGGGAATCTCAATTGTGGACAGAAAGCGCGGCAACTCCTTTATTAGGAAATGTTTCACAGGAAACTTATTCCCTGGACGTCAAAAAAAAAAAAAAGGATATTTTAAATAAATTTGATGAGGAATCGATTGCCACGCTGCGAACCATGTATCTGACTCTACCCATACCCCCAAGGCAAAAGAGACCCACTTCAAAATTATGACTGACATCTACCCATCTAAGGAATTATCGAGGGTACGCTTTAATTTTGAAGATAATATTTGTACATTTTGTGAAGACAACATTGAAACCACTGACCATATATTTTTTCTCCTTCTCATTCCATCGTCACCAGTTTCCTTCTCAAAAGATGATATAACATTCTGTTTACTTATAAGCAACATAACAGATGAACTCTGTGTCAATGTTCTTTTAGGCCTGGCCAAGTTCTTCATTCACAAGAACAGAATGCAAAAATGCTCCCCAAATTTTAATGTCTTCATAAACGATTTTGAAATATAAAAAAAAAAAAAAAAAAATCCTTAAAACTTATGGAAAAATCCAAAAACTAAAAAATATAGTTACCCATGTCCGAGGTTCCTTTTTTTTTTGGTAAAAAAAAAAAAACAAAAAAAAAAAAACAACTTGATTACATGTTACATTCCCCTTGCAATTTTTTTTTTTTTTTTTCGTTTTAATTTCTTATTTGTCTATCTATTGATTTAATTACTTCCTTTTAATTTCTTTTTTTGTCTCGCACTGTAAATTTCTCACAAACCTGTAACACTATTAACTTCTCATTACATACAGAACAAATGTCCTGATGTCCGTTGCTTCCTCATCCCTGGTTGTTTCATTGACATTCAGTTCTACCTTGCTATGTTTATTTGTACATTTGTATATTTGGGTGTACTATTTATGTTCAATTAAAAACAGTTTGATGTCTGAGATTCCTTGTGAACCGCCAACTTAATTACATGTTATATTCCCCTCACAATTTTTTTTTTTCGTTTTTAATTTTATTTTTCTATCTATTTATTTAATTATATCCTTTTAATTTTCTTTTTTTGTCTAGCATTAAAAATTTCTCGCAAACCGTTAACACTATTAACTTCTGATTACTTACAGCACGAATGCGCTTATGCCCCCCCACCCATCCCGCTTTTTCCGTACGGAGGCAGACACTGAGATCGAAAGCAAATGGGTGTCATTGAAATGCAGTAACAGGGTGATAACAGCCGTGTTCGAAGTGTGTAGGGGCTTATAGTAGAGCAGAAGCACGTCACGCAATTCACCTGAGTTCGGAGGATCGGGAGTACCAGGGCCCATAGCGGAGAAGCGGAAGAGCGGAGTTATGTGTCTCTTCTCAAAGGCGGGGAAGCTGGGGGGCAGCAGGACCCCTTAGACCGGCTAATGTGAGCCTACTCCGGACAGATATCACCCGGAGTTATGACTGGAGCTCCCGGACCTCTGGGCACACACATATATGAATGAGTGGATGAGCTAATGTTGGTTTGGTTGTGGATACGTTTCGGCCAATGCTATCAGCACAGCTATGATTATCCCCAGAACGTTGAGAACGAGCTCCCGGAACTCCAGACATGCGTATATAAAAGAGTGGAATTAAGGTGTGTGTGTGTGTGTGTGTGTGTGTGTGTGTGTGTGTATACGTGTGGGACAGAAGTAATGTTGGGGACAGAAATTGTTATTAGCCTGCTGGCAGATGACACAACCTTAGTTTTGAAAAATGAACATCAAGTCCCAATAAGTGCTGAAAAAAACCAAAACATTCTCCAAGGCTTCAGGATTGTCATTAAACTTAAAGAAATGCAAACTTCTTGCGCTGCATGACTCGCCACTAAAGGAAATCAGCGATGTTTCTATGAAATCAGAAATAAAATACTTGAGCATTTTCCTATCCAAGGACCAAACGTTAAATCAATCCAGGAACATTGAATCTAAACTGAATCAAAGTAAAGCTTAATTCTAATATATGGCTCCAGAGAGATTTATCAATATTAGGCCGGATATATTTGACTAAAATGGATGTGTTTATCCAGATGTATATACCCAGCGTATTCCAATGCTGCTCCAAATCAACTCGTAAAATCTGTTAACCAAATCAATTTCAACTTTATCTGGAGGAACAGACCACACCATCTAAGAAAAATCACATATGGTGAAAGAAACAAGTGAAGGAGGGCTGAAAGTGATAGAGTCGGACTGCTTGAATGGGACATTGAAGGTGAACTGGTTGAAATCCTGGATCAAACCTCATCGTTCTTTCTGGTATTGTACTCCAAACTACTTATTCAACAAAGTCGGCGGCCTGAGTCTTCTGCTTATCTCTGACTTGGATATCAACAAGATTCCTGTCAAATGTTCAGAGTTCCATAAACAAATATTATTATACTGGAAAATGATATACGTACACAATTTCTCACCACACAGTATAATAGTTTGGAACAATCGATATGTACTGCATGGCAACAAACCTCTGTTTTACAAGGAATGCTTTGAGAAAGGTATATGGTCGATAATTGACTTGATGGATGACACTGGCAGTCCTCTGGACAATGAGCAGTTCTGTACTACACACAGATTCAAGCCTCCCATATTAGAGTTGCTAAAGTTACGAAACGCACTGCCTCGACAATTTGTATTCCTGACCAAAAATATAATGACGCACCGAACCGTACAACCACAGTTACCCCGACTATCACTCCAGGGAATCTCAATTGTGGACAGAAAGCGCGGCAACTCCTTTATTAGGAAATGTTTCACAGGAAACTTATTCCCTGGACGTCAAAAAAAAAAAAAAGGATATTTTAAATAAATTTGATGAGGAATCGATTGCCACGCTGCGAACTATGTATCTGACTCTACCCATACCCCCAAGGCAAAAGAGACCCACTTCAAAATTATGACTGACATCTACCCATCTAAGGAATTATCGAGGGTACGCTTTAATTTTGAAGATAATATTTGTACATTTTGTGAAGACAACATTGAAACCACTGACCATATATTTTTTCTCCTTCTCATTCCATCGTCACCAGTTTCCTTCTCAAAAGATGATATAACATTCTGTTTACTTATAAGCAACATAACAGATGAACTCTGTGTCAATGTTCTTTTAGGCCTGGCCAAGTTCTTCATTCACAAGAACAGAATGCAAAAATGCTCCCCAAATTTTAATGTCTTCATAAACGATTTTGAAATATAAAAAAAAAAAAAAAAATCCTTAAAACTTATGGAAAAATCCGAAAACAAAAAAATATAGTTACCCATGTCCGAGGTTCCTTTTTTTTTTGGTAAAAAAAAAAAAAAAAACAAAAAAAACAACTTGATTACATGTTACATTCCCCTTGCAATTTTTTTTTTTTTTTTTCGTTTTAATTTCTTATTTGTCTATCTATTGATTTAATTACTTCCTTTTAATTTCTTTTTTTGTCTCGCACTGTAAATTTCTCACAAACCTGTAACACTATTAACTTCTCATTACATACAGAACAAATGTCCTGATGTCCGTTGCTTCCTCATCCCTGGTTGTTTCATTGACATTCAGTTCTACCTTGCTATGTTTATTTGTACATTTGTATATTTGGGTGTACTATTTATGTTCAATTAAAAACAGTTTGATGTCTGAGATTCCTTGTGAACCGCCAACTTAATTACATGTTATATTCCCCTCACAATTTTTTTTTTTCGTTTTTAATTTTATTTTTCTATCTATTTATTTAATTATATCCTTCTAATTTTCTTTTTTTGTCTAGCATTAAAAATTTCTCGCAAACCGTTAACACTATTAACTTCTGATTACTTACAGCACGAATGCGCTTATGCCCCCCCACCCATCCCGCTTTTTCCGTACGGAGGCAGACACTGAGATCGAAAGCAAATGGGTGTCATTGAAATGCAGTAACAGGGTGATAACAGCCGTGTTCGAAGTGTGTAGGGGCTTATAGGAGAGCAGAAGCACGTCACGCAATTCACCTGAGTTCGGAGGATCGGGAGTACCAGGGCCCATAGCGGAGAAGCGGAAGAGCGGAGTTATGTGTCTCTTCTCAAAGGCGGGGAAGCTGGGGGGCAGCAGGACCCCTTAGACCGGCTAAGGTGAGCCTACTCCGGACAGAGATCACCCGGAGTTATGACTGGAGCTCCCGGACCTCTGGGCACACACATATGTGAATGACTGGATGAGCTAATGTTGGTTTGGTTGTGGATACGTTTCGGCCAATGCTATCAGCACAGCGATGATGAGTTCAGGTGTGTCTGTGTGTGTTTGTGTGTTTGTGTGTGTGTGTGTGTGTGTGTGTGTGTGTGCGTGTGTTTGTGTGTGTGTGAGAGTTTGTTTTTGTGGGTTGGGGGGGGTTCCCGCGGACACGGAGTACCAGGGCCTGGAGCGGATGAGGTGAGGAGCGGAGGAGAGCAGAAGCCCGGACCGTGATTCGCTTGTGTCCAGCGGTTCGGGAGTTCCAGGGCCCGAAACGGAGGAGCGGAGGAGCGGAGGAGCGGAGGAGCGGAGGAGCGGAGGAGCGGAGGACAGCAAAACCCCTTTCTGCAATTCGCCTGAGTCCGGCGGATCGGTAGTACCTGGTTCCGCAGCGGATGAGCGGAGGAGTGGAGGAGATGTTTCTCTTCTCAGAGGCGGCGAGGGGGGGGGGGCAGGACCCCTTACCCTTATCCCCCCCGGACGTTTGAGTGGAGCTCCCGGACCTCCGGGCACGCACATGCGAATGACTGGATCACAGGGAGTGCCAGGGCCTGGAGCGGATGAGCAGAGGAGAGGCGGAGGGCAGAAGCCCGGCCCTGTTCAAGAGTTCCAGGGTCCAAAGCGGGGGAGCGAAGAAGCGGAGGAGGGGAGGAGAGCAGAAGAGCAAAAAACTGGCCCGGAATTCACCGAAGTCCCGCGGATCGGGAGTTCCAGGGCCCGGAGCGGAAGAGCGGAGGAGCGGAGGAGAGGAGGAGCGGAGCAAAGCTAAGCCCGTCTTAACAACAAGGAAATTACAGATGAGGCTATAATTTCTAATGAAAACTTTAAATTCTATAGCCACGTATACACTTCGACATTGTCAAAAAGCGATTGTGACTCCTTTCCATTAAATATTCCTCAATATATCCCAAAAATAAACAACAAACAATATATGTTTGTTTATATATGTTTATATATAAACAACAAAAAATATACAGTTTGATGTCTGAGATTCCTTGTGAATCGCCAACTTAATTACATGTCGTATTCCCCTTGCATTTTTTTTTTTTGGTTTTAATTTCATTTGTCTATCTATTTATCTAATTATTTCCTTTTAATTTCGTTTTTTGTCTAGCACTGTAAATTTCTCACAAACCTGTAACACTATTAACTTCTCATTACATACAGAACAAATGTCCTCATGTCCGTTGCTTCCTCATGCCTGGTTGTTTCATTGACATTCAGTTCTACCTTGCTATGTTTATTTGTACATTTGTATATTTGGGTGTACTATTTATGTTCAATTAAAAACAGTTTGATGTCTGAGATTCCCTGTGAACCGCCAACTTAATTACATGTTATATTCCCCTCACAATTTTTTTTTTTTCGTTTTTAATTTTATTTTTCTATCTATTTATTTAATTATATCCTTTTAATTTTCTTTTTTTGTCTAGCATTAAAAATTTCTCGCAAACCGTTAACACTATTAACTTCTGATTACTTACAGCACGAATGCGCTTATGCCCCCCCACCCCCCACCCCCCCGCTTTTTCCGTACGGTGGCAGACACTGAGATCGAAAGCAAATGGGTGTCATTGAAATGCAGTAACAGGGTGATAACAGCCGTGTTCGAAGTGTGTAGGGGCTTATAGTAGAGCAGAAGCACGTCACGCAATTCACCTGAGTTCGGAGGATCGGGAGTACCAGGGCCCATAGCGGAGAAGCGGAAGAGCGGAGTTATGTGTCTCTTCTCAAAGGCCGGGAAGCTGGGGGGCAGCAGGACCCCTTAGAGCGGCTAATGTGAGCCTTCTCCGGACATAGATCACCCGGACTTATGACTGGAGCTCCCGGACCTCTGGGCACACACATATGTGAATGAGTGGATGAGCTAATGTTGGTTTGGTTGTGGAAACGTTTCGGCCAATGCTATTAGCACAGCTATGATGAGTTCAGGTGTGTCTGTGTGTGTTTGTGTGTTTGTGTGTGTGTGTGTGTGTGTGTGTGTGCGTGTGTTTGTGTGTGTGTGAGAGTTTGTTTTTGTGGGTTGGGGGGGGTTCCCGCGGACACGGAGTACCAGGGCCTGGAGCGGATGAGGTGAGGAGCGGAGGAGAGCAGAAGCCCGGAGCGTGATTCGCTTGTGTCCAGCGGTTCGGGAGTTCCAGGGCCCGAAACGGAGGAGCGGAGGAGCGGAGGACGGCAAAACCCCTTTCTGCAATTCGCCTGAGTCCGGCGGATCGGTAATACCTGGTTCC
>NW_028234020.1:350000-365000 GCF_037954325.1 Fistularia commersonii
TTGTATATTTGGGTGTACTATTTATGTTCAATTAAAAACAGTTTGATGTCTGAGATTCCTTGTGAACCGCCAACTTAATTACATGTTATATTCCCCTCACAATTTTTTTTTTTCGTTTTTAATTTTATTTTTCTATCTATTTATTTAATTATATCCTTCTAATTTTCTTTTTTTGTCTAGCATTAAAAATTTCTCGCAAACCGTTAACACTATTAACTTCTGATTACTTACACCACGAATGCGCTTATGCCCCCCCACCCATCCCGCTTTTTCCGTACGGAGGCAGACACTGAGATCGAAAGCAAATGGGTGTCATTGAAATGCAGTAACAGGGTGATAACAGCCGTGTTCGAAGTGTGTAGGGGCTTATAGGAGAGCAGAAGCACGTCACGCAATTCACCTGAGTTCGGAGGATCGGGAGTACCAGGGCCCATAGCGGAGAAGCGGAAGAGCGCAGTTATGTGTCTCTTCTCAAAGGCGGGGAAGCTGGGGGGCAGCAGGACCCCTTAGACCGGCTAATGTGAGCCTTCTCCGGACATAGATCACCCGGACTTATGACTGGAGCTCCCGGACCTCTGGGCACACACATATGTGAATGAGTGGATGAGCTAATGTTGGTTTGGTTGTGGATACGTTTCGGCCAATGCTATCAGCACAGCTATGATTATCCCCAGAACGTTGAGAACGAGCTCCCGGAACTCCAGACATGCGTATATAAAAGAGTGGAATTAAGGTGTGTGTGTGTGTGTGTGTGTGTGTGTGTGTGTGTGTGTGTATACGTGTGGGACAGAAGTAATGTTGGGGACAGAAATTGTTATTAGCCTGCTGGCAGATGACACAACCTTAGTTTTGAAAAATGAACATCAAGTCCCAATAAGTGCTGAAAACAACCAAAACATTCTCCAAGGCTTCAGGATTGTCATTAAACTTAAAGAAATGCAAACTTCTTGCGCTGCATGACTCGCCACTAAAGGAAATCAGCGATGTTTCCATGAAATCAGAAATAAAATACTTGAGCATTTTCCTATCCAAGGACCAAACGTTAAATCAATCCAGGAACATTGAATCTAAACTGAATCAAAGTAAAGCTTAATTCTAATATATGGCTCCAGAGAGATTTATCAATATTAGGCCGGATATATTTGACTAAAATGGATGTGTTTATCCAGATGTATATACCCAGCGTATTCCAATGCTGCTCCAAATCAACTCGTAAAATCTGTTAACCAAATCAATTTCAACTTTATCTGGAGGAACAGACCACACCATCTAAGAAAAATCACATATGGTGAAAGAAACAAGTGAAGGAGGGCTGAAAGTGATAGAGTCGGACTGCTTGAATGGGACATTGAAGGTGAACTGGTTGAAATCCTGGATCAAACCTCATCGTTCTTTCTGGTATTGTACTCCAAACTACTTATTCAACAAAGTCGGCGGCCTGAGTCTTCTGCTTATCTCTGACTTGGATATCAACAAGATTCCTGTCAAATGTTCAGAGTTCCATAAACAAATATTATTATACTGGAAAATGATATACGTACACAATTTCTCACCACACAGTATAATAGTTTGGAACAATCGATATGTACTGCATGGCAACAAACCTCTGTTTTACAAGGAATGCTTTGAGAAAGGTATATGGTCGATAATTGACTTGATGGATGACACTGGCAGTCCTCTGGACAATGAGCAGTTCTGTACTACACACAGATTCAAGCCTCCCATATTAGAGTTGCTAAAGTTACGAAACGCACTGCCTCGACAATTTGTATTCCTGACCAAAAATATAATGACGCACCGAACCGTACAACCACAGTTACCCCGACTATCACTCCAGGGAATCTCAATTGTGGACAGAAAGCGCGGCAACTCCTTTATTAGGAAATGTTTCACAGGAAACTTATTCCCTGGACGTCAAAAAAAAAAAAAAGGATATTTTAAATAAATTTGATGAGGAATCGATTGCCACGCTGCGAACCATGTATCTGACTCTACCCATACCCCCAAGGCAAAAGAGACCCACTTCAAAATTATGACTGACATCTACCCATCTAAGGAATTATCGAGGGTACGCTTTAATTTTGAAGATAATATTTGTACATTTTGTGAAGACAACATTGAAACCACTGACCATATATTTTTTCTCCTTCTCATTCCATCGTCACCAGTTTCCTTCTCAAAAGATGATATAACATTCTGTTTACTTATAAGCAACATAACAGATGAACTCTGTGTCAATGTTCTTTTAGGCCTGGCCAAGTTCTTCATTCACAAGAACAGAATGCAAAAATGCTCCCCAAATTTTAATGTCTTCATAAACGATTTTGAAATATAAAAAAAAAAAAAAAAAATCCTTAAAACTTATGGAAAAATCCAAAAACTAAAAAATATAGTTACCCATGTCCGAGGTTCCTTTTTTTTTTGGTAAAAAAAAAAAACAAAAAAAAAAAAACAACTTGATTACATGTTACATTCCCCTTGCAATTTTTTTTTTTTTTTTTTCGTTTTAATTTCTTATTTGTCTATCTATTGATTTAATTAATTCCTTTTAATTTCTTTTTTTGTCTCGCACTGTAAATTTCTCACAAACCTGTAACACTATTAACTTCTCATTACATACAGAACAAATGTCCTGATGTCCGTTGCTTCCTCATCCCTGGTTGTTTCATTGACATTCAGTTCTACCTTGCTATGTTTATTTGTACATCTGTATATTTGGGTGTACTATTTATGTTCAATTAAAAACAGTTTGATGTCTGAGATTCCTTGTGAACCGCCAACTTAATTACATGTTATATTCCCCTCACAATTTTTTTTTTTCGTTTTTAATTTTATTTTTCTATCTATTTATTTAATTATATCCTTTTAATTTTCTTTTTTTGTCTAGCATTAAAAATTTCTCGCAAACCGTTAACACTATTAACTTCTGATTACTTACACCACGAATGCGCTTATGCCCCCCCACCCATCCCGCTTTTTCCGTACGGAGGCAGACACTGAGATCGAAAGCAAATGGGTGTCATTGAAATGCAGTAACAGGGTGATAACAGCCGTGTTCGAAGTGTGTAGGGGCTTATAGGAGAGCAGAAGCACGTCACGCAATTCACCTGAGTTCGGAGGATCGGGAGTACCAGGGCCCATAGCGGAGAAGCGGAAGAGCGGAGTTATGTGTCTCTTCTCAAAGGCCGGGAAGCTGGGGGGCAGCAGGACCCCTTAGAGCGGCTAATGTGAGCCTTCTCCGGACATAGATCACCCGGACTTATGACTGGAGCTCCCGGACCTCCGGGCACACACATATGTGAATGAGTGGATGAGCTAATGTCGGTTTGGTTGTGGATACGTTTCGGCCAATGCTATCAGCACAGCTATGATTATCCCCAGAACGTTGAGAACGAGCTCCCGGAACTCCAGACATGCGTATATAAAAGAGTGGAATTAAGGTGTGTGTGTGTGTGTGTGTGTGTGTGTGTGTGTGTATACGTGTGGGACAGAAGTAATGTTGGGGACAGAAATTGTTATTAGCCTGCTGGCAGATGACACAACCTTAGTTTTGAAAAATGAACATCAAGTCCCAATAAGTGCTGAAAAAAACCAAAACATTCTCCAAGGCTTCAGGATTGTCATTAAACTTAAAGAAATGCAAACTTCTTGCGCTGCATGACTCGCCACTAAAGGAAATCAGCGATGTTTCTATGAAATCAGAAATAAAATACTTGAGCATTTTCCTATCCAAGGACCAAACGTTAAATCAATCCAGGAACATTGAATCTAAACTGAATCAAAGTAAAGCTTAATTCTAATATATGGCTCCAGAGAGATTTATCAATATTAGGCCGGATATATTTGACTAAAATGGATGTGTTTATCCAGATGTATATACCCAGCGTATTCCAATGCTGCTCCAAATCAACTCGTAAAATCTGTTAACCAAATCAATTTCAACTTTATCTGGAGGAACAGACCACACCATCTAAGAAAAATCACATATGGTGAAAGAAACAAGTGAAGGAGGGCTGAAAGTGATAGAGTCGGACTGCTTGAATGGGACATTGAAGGTGAACTGGTTGAAATCCTGGATCAAACCTCATCGTTCTTTCTGGTATTGTACTCCAAACTACTTATTCAACAAAGTCGGCGGCCTGAGTCTTCTGCTTATCTCTGACTTGGATATCAACAAGATTCCTGTCAAATGTTCAGAGTTCCATAAACAAATATTATTATACTGGAAAATGATATACGTACACAATTTCTCACCACACAGTATAATAGTTTGGAACAATCGATATGTACTGCATGGCAACAAACCTCTGTTTTACAAGGAATGCTTTGAGAAAGGTATATGGTCGATAATTGACTTGATGGATGACACTGGCAGTCCTCTGGACAATGAGCAGTTCTGTACTACACACAGATTCAAGCCTCCCATATTAGAGTTGCTAAAGTTACGAAACGCACTGCCTCGACAATTTGTATTCCTGACCAAAAATATAATGACGCACCGAACCGTACAACCACAGTTACCCCGACTATCACTCCAGGGAATCTCAATTGTGGACAGAAAGCGCGGCAACTCCTTTATTAGGAAATGTTTCACAGGAAACTTATTCCCTGGACGTCAAAAAAAAAAAAAAGGATATTTTAAATAAATTTGATGAGGAATCGATTGCCACGCTGCGAACCATGTATCTGACTCTACCCATACCCCCAAGGCAAAAGAGACCCACTTCAAAATTATGACTGACATCTACCCATCTAAGGAATTATCGAGGGTACGCTTTAATTTTGAAGATAATATTTGTACATTTTGTGAAGACAACATTGAAACCACTGACCATATATTTTTTCTCCTTCTCATTCCATCGTCACCAGTTTCCTTCTCAAAAGATGATATAACATTCTGTTTACTTATAAGCAACATAACAGATGAACTCTGTGTCAATGTTCTTTTAGGCCTGGCCAAGTTCTTCATTCACAAGAACAGAATGCAAAAATGCTCCCCAAATTTTAATGTCTTCATAAACGATTTTGAAATATAAAAAAAAAAAAAAAAAAATCCTTAAAACTTATGGAAAAATCCAAAAACTAAAAAATATAGTTACCCATGTCCGAGGTTCCTTTTTTTTTTGGTAAAAAAAAAAAAACAAAAAAAAAAAAACAACTTGATTACATGTTACATTCCCCTTGCAATTTTTTTTTTTTTTTTTCGTTTTAATTTCTTATTTGTCTATCTATTGATTTAATTACTTCCTTTTAATTTCTTTTTTTGTCTCGCACTGTAAATTTCTCACAAACCTGTAACACTATTAACTTCTCATTACATACAGAACAAATGTCCTGATGTCCGTTGCTTCCTCATCCCTGGTTGTTTCATTGACATTCAGTTCTACCTTGCTATGTTTATTTGTACATTTGTATATTTGGGTGTACTATTTATGTTCAATTAAAAACAGTTTGATGTCTGAGATTCCTTGTGAACCGCCAACTTAATTACATGTTATATTCCCCTCACAATTTTTTTTTTTCGTTTTTAATTTTATTTTTCTATCTATTTATTTAATTATATCCTTTTAATTTTCTTTTTTTGTCTAGCATTAAAAATTTCTCGCAAACCGTTAACACTATTAACTTCTGATTACTTACAGCACGAATGCGCTTATGCCCCCCCACCCATCCCGCTTTTTCCGTACGGAGGCAGACACTGAGATCGAAAGCAAATGGGTGTCATTGAAATGCAGTAACAGGGTGATAACAGCCGTGTTCGAAGTGTGTAGGGGCTTATAGTAGAGCAGAAGCACGTCACGCAATTCACCTGAGTTCGGAGGATCGGGAGTACCAGGGCCCATAGCGGAGAAGCGGAAGAGCGGAGTTATGTGTCTCTTCTCAAAGGCGGGGAAGCTGGGGGGCAGCAGGACCCCTTAGACCGGCTAATGTGAGCCTACTCCGGACAGATATCACCCGGAGTTATGACTGGAGCTCCCGGACCTCTGGGCACACACATATATGAATGAGTGGATGAGCTAATGTTGGTTTGGTTGTGGATACGTTTCGGCCAATGCTATCAGCACAGCTATGATTATCCCCAGAACGTTGAGAACGAGCTCCCGGAACTCCAGACATGCGTATATAAAAGAGTGGAATTAAGGTGTGTGTGTGTGTGTGTGTGTGTGTGTGTGTGTGTGTATACGTGTGGGACAGAAGTAATGTTGGGGACAGAAATTGTTATTAGCCTGCTGGCAGATGACACAACCTTAGTTTTGAAAAATGAACATCAAGTCCCAATAAGTGCTGAAAAAAACCAAAACATTCTCCAAGGCTTCAGGATTGTCATTAAACTTAAAGAAATGCAAACTTCTTGCGCTGCATGACTCGCCACTAAAGGAAATCAGCGATGTTTCTATGAAATCAGAAATAAAATACTTGAGCATTTTCCTATCCAAGGACCAAACGTTAAATCAATCCAGGAACATTGAATCTAAACTGAATCAAAGTAAAGCTTAATTCTAATATATGGCTCCAGAGAGATTTATCAATATTAGGCCGGATATATTTGACTAAAATGGATGTGTTTATCCAGATGTATATACCCAGCGTATTCCAATGCTGCTCCAAATCAACTCGTAAAATCTGTTAACCAAATCAATTTCAACTTTATCTGGAGGAACAGACCACACCATCTAAGAAAAATCACATATGGTGAAAGAAACAAGTGAAGGAGGGCTGAAAGTGATAGAGTCGGACTGCTTGAATGGGACATTGAAGGTGAACTGGTTGAAATCCTGGATCAAACCTCATCGTTCTTTCTGGTATTGTACTCCAAACTACTTATTCAACAAAGTCGGCGGCCTGAGTCTTCTGCTTATCTCTGACTTGGATATCAACAAGATTCCTGTCAAATGTTCAGAGTTCCATAAACAAATATTATTATACTGGAAAATGATATACGTACACAATTTCTCACCACACAGTATAATAGTTTGGAACAATCGATATGTACTGCATGGCAACAAACCTCTGTTTTACAAGGAATGCTTTGAGAAAGGTATATGGTCGATAATTGACTTGATGGATGACACTGGCAGTCCTCTGGACAATGAGCAGTTCTGTACTACACACAGATTCAAGCCTCCCATATTAGAGTTGCTAAAGTTACGAAACGCACTGCCTCGACAATTTGTATTCCTGACCAAAAATATAATGACGCACCGAACCGTACAACCACAGTTACCCCGACTATCACTCCAGGGAATCTCAATTGTGGACAGAAAGCGCGGCAACTCCTTTATTAGGAAATGTTTCACAGGAAACTTATTCCCTGGACGTCAAAAAAAAAAAAAAGGATATTTTAAATAAATTTGATGAGGAATCGATTGCCACGCTGCGAACCATGTATCTGACTCTACCCATACCCCCAAGGCAAAAGAGACCCACTTCAAAATTATGACTGACATCTACCCATCTAAGGAATTATCGAGGGTACGCTTTAATTTTGAAGATAATATTTGTACATTTTGTGAAGACAACATTGAAACCACTGACCATATATTTTTTCTCCTTCTCATTCCATCGTCACCAGTTTCCTTCTCAAAAGATGATATAACATTCTGTTTACTTATAAGCAACATAACAGATGAACTCTGTGTCAATGTTCTTTTAGGCCTGGCCAAGTTCTTCATTCACAAGAACAGAATGCAAAAATGCTCCCCAAATTTTAATGTCTTCATAAACGATTTTGAAATATAAAAAAAAAAAAAAAAAATCCTTAAAACTTATGGAAAAATCCAAAAACTAAAAAATATAGTTACCCATGTCCGAGGTTCCTTTTTTTTTTGGTAAAAAAAAAAAACAAAAAAAAAAAAACAACTTGATTACATGTTACATTCCCCTTGCAATTTTTTTTTTTTTTTTTTCGTTTTAATTTCTTATTTGTCTATCTATTGATTTAATTAATTCCTTTTAATTTCTTTTTTTGTCTCGCACTGTAAATTTCTCACAAACCTGTAACACTATTAACTTCTCATTACATACAGAACAAATGTCCTGATGTCCGTTGCTTCCTCATCCCTGGTTGTTTCATTGACATTCAGTTCTACCTTGCTATGTTTATTTGTACATCTGTATATTTGGGTGTACTATTTATGTTCAATTAAAAACAGTTTGATGTCTGAGATTCCTTGTGAACCGCCAACTTAATTACATGTTATATTCCCCTCACAATTTTTTTTTTTCGTTTTTAATTTTATTTTTCTATCTATTTATTTAATTATATCCTTTTAATTTTCTTTTTTTGTCTAGCATTAAAAATTTCTCGCAAACCGTTAACACTATTAACTTCTGATTACTTACACCACGAATGCGCTTATGCCCCCCCACCCATCCCGCTTTTTCCGTACGGAGGCAGACACTGAGATCGAAAGCAAATGGGTGTCATTGAAATGCAGTAACAGGGTGATAACAGCCGTGTTCGAAGTGTGTAGGGGCTTATAGGAGAGCAGAAGCACGTCACGCAATTCACCTGAGTTCGGAGGATCGGGAGTACCAGGGCCCATAGCGGAGAAGCGGAAGAGCGGAGTTATGTGTCTCTTCTCAAAGGCCGGGAAGCTGGGGGGCAGCAGGACCCCTTAGAGCGGCTAATGTGAGCCTTCTCCGGACATAGATCACCCGGACTTATGACTGGAGCTCCCGGACCTCCGGGCACACACATATGTGAATGAGTGGATGAGCTAATGTCGGTTTGGTTGTGGATACGTTTCGGCCAATGCTATCAGCACAGCTATGATTATCCCCAGAACGTTGAGAACGAGCTCCCGGAACTCCAGACATGCGTATATAAAAGAGTGGAATTAAGGTGTGTGTGTGTGTGTGTGTGTGTGTGTGTGTGTGTATACGTGTGGGACAGAAGTAATGTTGGGGACAGAAATTGTTATTAGCCTGCTGGCAGATGACACAACCTTAGTTTTGAAAAATGAACATCAAGTCCCAATAAGTGCTGAAAAAAACCAAAACATTCTCCAAGGCTTCAGGATTGTCATTAAACTTAAAGAAATGCAAACTTCTTGCGCTGCATGACTCGCCACTAAAGGAAATCAGCGATGTTTCTATGAAATCAGAAATAAAATACTTGAGCATTTTCCTATCCAAGGACCAAACGTTAAATCAATCCAGGAACATTGAATCTAAACTGAATCAAAGTAAAGCTTAATTCTAATATATGGCTCCAGAGAGATTTATCAATATTAGGCCGGATATATTTGACTAAAATGGATGTGTTTATCCAGATGTATATACCCAGCGTATTCCAATGCTGCTCCAAATCAACTCGTAAAATCTGTTAACCAAATCAATTTCAACTTTATCTGGAGGAACAGACCACACCATCTAAGAAAAATCACATATGGTGAAAGAAACAAGTGAAGGAGGGCTGAAAGTGATAGAGTCGGACTGCTTGAATGGGACATTGAAGGTGAACTGGTTGAAATCCTGGATCAAACCTCATCGTTCTTTCTGGTATTGTACTCCAAACTACTTATTCAACAAAGTCGGCGGCCTGAGTCTTCTGCTTATCTCTGACTTGGATATCAACAAGATTCCTGTCAAATGTTCAGAGTTCCATAAACAAATATTATTATACTGGAAAATGATATACGTACACAATTTCTCACCACACAGTATAATAGTTTGGAACAATCGATATGTACTGCATGGCAACAAACCTCTGTTTTACAAGGAATGCTTTGAGAAAGGTATATGGTCGATAATTGACTTGATGGATGACACTGGCAGTCCTCTGGACAATGAGCAGTTCTGTACTACACACAGATTCAAGCCTCCCATATTAGAGTTGCTAAAGTTACGAAACGCACTGCCTCGACAATTTGTATTCCTGACCAAAAATATAATGACGCACCGAACCGTACAACCACAGTTACCCCGACTATCACTCCAGGGAATCTCAATTGTGGACAGAAAGCGCGGCAACTCCTTTATTAGGAAATGTTTCACAGGAAACTTATTCCCTGGACGTCAAAAAAAAAAAAAAGGATATTTTAAATAAATTTGATGAGGAATCGATTGCCACGCTGCGAACCATGTATCTGACTCTACCCATACCCCCAAGGCAAAAGAGACCCACTTCAAAATTATGACTGACATCTACCCATCTAAGGAATTATCGAGGGTACGCTTTAATTTTGAAGATAATATTTGTACATTTTGTGAAGACAACATTGAAACCACTGACCATATATTTTTTCTCCTTCTCATTCCATCGTCACCAGTTTCCTTCTCAAAAGATGATATAACATTCTGTTTACTTATAAGCAACATAACAGATGAACTCTGTGTCAATGTTCTTTTAGGCCTGGCCAAGTTCTTCATTCACAAGAACAGAATGCAAAAATGCTCCCCAAATTTTAATGTCTTCATAAACGATTTTGAAATATAAAAAAAAAAAAAAAAATCCTTAAAACTTATGGAAAAATCCGAAAACAAAAAAATATAGTTACCCATGTCCGAGGTTCCTTTTTTTTTTGGTAAAAAAAAAAAAAAAACAAAAAAAACAACTTGATTACATGTTACATTCCCCTTGCAATTTTTTTTTTTTTTTTTCGTTTTAATTTCTTATTTGTCTATCTATTGATTTAATTACTTCCTTTTAATTTCTTTTTTTGTCTCGCACTGTAAATTTCTCACAAACCTGTAACACTATTAACTTCTCATTACATACAGAACAAATGTCCTGATGTCCGTTGCTTCCTCATCCCTGGTTGTTTCATTGACATTCAGTTCTACCTTGCTATGTTTATTTGTACATTTGTATATTTGGGTGTACTATTTATGTTCAATTAAAAACAGTTTGATGTCTGAGATTCCTTGTGAACCGCCAACTTAATTACATGTTATATTCCCCTCACAATTTTTTTTTTTCGTTTTTAATTTTATTTTTCTATCTATTTATTTAATTATATCCTTCTAATTTTCTTTTTTTGTCTAGCATTAAAAATTTCTCGCAAACCGTTAACACTATTAACTTCTGATTACTTACAGCACGAATGCGCTTATGCCCCCCCACCCATCCCGCTTTTTCCGTACGGAGGCAGACACTGAGATCGAAAGCAAATGGGTGTCATTGAAATGCAGTAACAGGGTGATAACAGCCGTGTTCGAAGTGTGTAGGGGCTTATAGGAGAGCAGAAGCACGTCACGCAATTCACCTGAGTTCGGAGGATCGGGAGTACCAGGGCCCATAGCGGAGAAGCGGAAGAGCGGAGTTATGTGTCTCTTCTCAAAGGCGGGGAAGCTGGGGGGCAGCAGGACCCCTTAGACCGGCTAAGGTGAGCCTACTCCGGACAGAGATCACCCGGAGTTATGACTGGAGCTCCCGGACCTCTGGGCACACACATATGTGAATGACTGGATGAGCTAATGTTGGTTTGGTTGTGGATACGTTTCGGCCAATGCTATCAGCACAGCGATGATGAGTTCAGGTGTGTCTGTGTGTGTTTGTGTGTTTGTGTGTGTGTGTGTGTGTGTGTGTGTGTGTGCGTGTGTTTTTGTGTGTGTGAGAGTTTGTTTTTGTGGGTTGGGGGGGGTTCCCGCGGACACGGAGTACCAGGGCCTGGAGCGGATGAGGTGAGGAGCGGAGGAGAGCAGAAGCCCGGACCGTGATTCGCTTGTGTCCAGCGGTTCGGGAGTTCCAGGGCCCGAAACGGAGGAGCGGAGGAGCGGAGGAGCGGAGGAGCGGAGGACAGCAAAACCCCTTTCTGCAATTCGCCTGAGTCCGGCGGATCGGTAGTACCTGGTTCCGCAGCGGATGAGCGGAGGAGTGGAGGAGATGTTTCTCTTCTCAGAGGCGGCGAGGGGGGGGGGGCAGGACCCCTTACCCTTATCCCCCCCGGACGTTTGAGTGGAGCTCCCGGACCTCCGGGCACGCACATGCGAATGACTGGATCACAGGGAGTGCCAGGGCCTGGAGCGGATGAGCAGAGGAGAGGCGGAGGGCAGAAGCCCGGCCCTGTTCAAGAGTTCCAGGGTCCAAAGCGGGGGAGCGAAGAAGCGGAGGAGGGGAGGAGAGCAGAAGAGCAAAAAACTGGCCCGGAATTCACCGAAGTCCCGCGGATCGGGAGTTCCAGGGCCCGGAGCGGAAGAGCGGAGGAGCGGAGGAGAGGAGGAGCGGAGCAAAGCTAAGCCCGTCTTAACAACAAGGAAATTACAGATGAGGCTATAATTTCTAATGAAAACTTTAAATTCTATAGCCACGTATACACTTCGACATTGTCAAAAAGCGATTGTGACTCCTTTCCATTAAATATTCCTCAATATATCCCAAAAATAAACAACAAACAATATATGTTTGTTTATATATGTTTATATATAAACAACAAAAAATATACAGTTTGATGTCTGAGATTCCTTGTGAATCGCCAACTTAATTACATGTCGTATTCCCCTTGCATTTTTTTTTTTTGGTTTTAATTTCATTTGTCTATCTATTTATCTAATTATTTCCTTTTAATTTCGTTTTTTGTCTAGCACTGTAAATTTCTCACAAACCTGTAACACTATTAACTTCTCATTACATACAGAACAAATGTCCTCATGTCCGTTGCTTCCTCATGCCTGGTTGTTTCATTGACATTCAGTTCTACCTTGCTATGTTTATTTGTACATTTGTATATTTGGGTGTACTATTTATGTTCAATTAAAAACAGTTTGATGTCTGAGATTCCCTGTGAACCGCCAACTTAATTACATGTTATATTCCCCTCACAATTTTTTTTTTTTCGTTTTTAATTTTATTTTTCTATCTATTTATTTAATTATATCCTTTTAATTTTCTTTTTTTGTCTAGCATTAAAAATTTCTCGCAAACCGTTAACACTATTAACTTCTGATTACTTACAGCACGAATGCGCTTATGCCCCCCCACCCCCCACCCCCCCGCTTTTTCCGTACGGTGGCAGACACTGAGATCGAAAGCAAATGGGTGTCATTGAAATGCAGTAACAGGGTGATAACAGCCGTGTTCGAAGTGTGTAGGGGCTTATAGTAGAGCAGAAGCACGTCACGCAATTCACCTGAGTTCGGAGGATCGGGAGTACCAGGGCCCATAGCGGAGAAGCGGAAGAGCGGAGTTATGTGTCTCTTCTCAAAGGCCGGGAAGCTGGGGGGCAGCAGGACCCCTTAGACCGGCTAATGTGAGCCTTCTCCGGACATAGATCACCCGGACTTATGACTGGAGCTCCCGGACCTCTGGGCACACACATATGTGAATGAGTGGATGAGCTAATGTTGGTTTGGTTGTGGAAACGTTTCGGCCAATGCTATTAGCACAGCTATGATGAGTTCAGGTGTGTCTGTGTGTGTTTGTGTGTTTGTGTGTGTGTGTGTGTGTGTGTGTGTGCGTGTGTTTGTGTGTGTGTGAGAGTTTGTTTTTGTGGGTTGGGGGGGGTTCCCGCGGACACGGAGTACCAGGGCCTGGAGCGGATGAGGTGAGGAGCGGAGGAGAGCAGAAGCCCGGAGCGTGATTCGCTTGTGTCCAGCGGTTCGGGAGTTCCAGGGCCCGAAACGGAGGAGCGGAGGAGCGGAGGACGGCAAAACCCCTTTCTGCAATTCGCCTGAGTCCGGCGGATCGGTAATACCTGGTTCCGCAGCGGAGGAGCGGAGGAGTGGAGGAGATGTTTCTCTTCTCAGAGGCGGCGAGGAGGGGGGGAGAGGGACAGGACCCCTTACCCTTACCCCCCCCGGACGTTTGAGTGGAGCTCCCGGACCTCCGGGCACGCACATGCGAATGACTGGATCACAGGGAGTGCCAGGGCCTGGAGCGGATGAGCAGAGGAGAGGCGGAGGGCAGAAGCCCGGCCCTGTTCAAGAGTTCCAGGGTCCAAAGCGGGGGAGCGAAGAAGCGGAGGAGGGGAGGAGAGCAGAAGAGCAAAAAAACTGGCCCGGAATTCACCGAAGTCCCGCGGATCGGGAGTTCCAGGGCCCGGAGCGGAAGAGCGGAGGAGAGGAGGAGCGGAGCAAAGCGGAAGCCCGTCTTAACAACAAGGAAATTACAGATGAGGCTATCATTTCCAATGAAAACTTTAAATTCTATAGCCACCTATACACTTCGACATTGTCAAAAAGCGATTGTGACTCCTTTCCATTAAATATTCCTCAATATATCCCAAAAATAAACAACAAACAATATATGTTTGTTTATATATGTTTATATATAAACAACAAAAAATATACAGTTTGATGTCTGAGATTCCTTGTGAATCGCCAACTTAATTACATGTCGTATTCCCCTTGCATTTTTTTTTTTCGGTTTTAATTTCATTGGTCTATCTATTTATTTAATTATTTCCTTTTAATTTCTTTTTTTGTCTAGCAATGTAAATTTCTCACTAACCGTTAACACTATTAACTTCTGATTACATACAGAACGAATGTCCTTATGTCCTTTTCTTCTTCATGCCTGGTTGTTTCATTGACATTCAGTTCTACCTTGCCATGTTTATTTGTACATTTGCGTGTACTATTTATGTTCAATTAAAAAAAAAAAAAAAAAAAGAATGAGAGGCTGAGAAAATCTCCATGTCTCTCTCTCTCCCCCCTTAATGCCCCCCCGCTTTTTCCGTACGTTGGCAGACAATGAGATCAAAAGCAAATGGGTGTCATCGTAATGCAGTAACAGGGTGATAAAGGCCATGTTAGAAGTGTGTATGGGCTTATTTTACAGGCTTTCCCCTGGTACTCCATGGATTACCAGGGGCGTTTCTGCCGTGAAGCTGAAAGGAGCTGTTTCGGTGTTCCTGTTTATAAATCCACTCAGCAATGAGGTGAAAAGCACATCGGTATCGATATAATTCGGTAACAGGGCGATAACATCCATGTATTCCGCTCTGGGCCCTGGTACTCCTCGGGGGGGTGAACGCCGGGCCGAACTAGTCCTGGTACTCCATGGAGTACCAGAGGCCCGCCGCAGTGAGAGTAAATGGAGCAATTTGGGTGTTCAAT
>NW_028234020.1:375000-385000 GCF_037954325.1 Fistularia commersonii
CACAGGGAGACACTGCTCCGTGCCCCCCCCCCCCCCCCCCCCCAAAGGCAGGCTTGGAGAGACACGGGCCAGTGCCGCCCTGAGGCTGCATTACCCTCTCTTTCTTACATTTATTATAAAAATATGCTTATCTTCCTTTTAGCTCATCACACATGTCTTTATGATTTTCAGTCCATGCCTCAGCCGGCCTGAAGCTCCACTGATGCGCATGTGCGGATGCCTCTATCTAGCGGACATAAAATAAAGACAATCATTCAAATGTGAATGAGTCGGCGTGATGCTCCGGGATGTGTGGAGCTCAGGGAGCTCCACGAGTGAGGGAGTTAAGTTAGGGCGGGGGTGCAAGTAGGCTCTAGGATTCCCCGAGTCGGGGCGAGCGATGGGTTTAGAGGCGTATCGCATTGAAGATAATGGCCGCATATCCTTCTTGGACTTTTCTAAAGCCTTTGACTCGGTCGAACATCCATTTATCATAGCAACGCTCGAACATTTTGGATTTGGTTAAATATTCAGGAATGTGATCCGTGGGCTCTATGAGAATATTCATAGCTGTGTCACCCTGCCAAGCGGCACCACTCCGAGCTTCCATGTTGATGTGGGAATCCCCCAAGGTTGCCCCATCTCACCCTATTTATTTATAATTGCTACCGAAATGCTAGCCGTTTATGTTGAAAAGAGCAACGATATCCAAAAGTTAGACGTGCTGGGGACTGAAATTGTTATTAGCCTGCTGGCAGATGACACAACCTTAGTTTTGAAAAATGAACATCAAGTCCCAATAAGTGCCGAAAACAACCAAAACATTCTCCAAGGCTTCAGGATTGTCATTAAACTTAAAGAAATGCAAACTTCTTGCGCTGCATGACTCGCCACTAAAGGAAATCAGCGATGTTTCTATGAAATCAGAAATAAAATACTTGAGCATTTTCCTATCCAAGGACCAAACGTTAAATCAATCCAGGAACATTGAATCTAAACTGAATCAAAGTAAAGCTTAATTCTAATATATGGCTCCAGAGAGATTTATCAATATTAGGCCGGATATATTTGACTAAAATGGATGTGTTTATCCAGATGTATATACCCAGCGTATTCCAATGCTGCTCCAAATCAACTCGTAAAATCTGTTAACCAAATCAATTTCAACTTTATCTGGAGGAACAGACCACACCATCTAAGAAAAATCACATATGGTGAAAGAAACAAGTGAAGGAGGGCTGAAAGTGATAGAGTCGGACTGCTTGAATGGGACATTGAAGGTGAACTGGTTGAAATCCTGGATCAAACCTCATCGTTCTTTCTGGTATTGTACTCCAAACTACTTATTCAACAAAGTCGGCGGCCTGAGTCTTCTGCTTATCTCTGACTTGGATATCAACAAGATTCCTGTCAAATGTTCAGAGTTCCATAAACAAATATTATTATACTGGAAAATGATATACGTACACAATTTCTCACCACACAGTATAATAGTTTGGAACAATCGATATGTACTGCATGGCAACAAACCTCTGTTTTACAAGGAATGCTTTGAGAAAGGTATATGGTCGATAATTGACTTGATGGATGACACTGGCAGTCCTCTGGACAATGAGCAGTTCTGTACTACACACAGATTCAAGCCTCCCATATTAGAGTTGCTAAAGTTACGAAACGCACTGCCTCGACAATTTGTATTCCTGACCAAAAATATAATGACGCACCGAACCGTACAACCACAGTTACCCCGACTATCACTCCAGGGAATCTCAATTGTGGACAGAAAGCGCGGCAACTCCTTTATTAGGAAATGTTTCACAGGAAACTTATTCCCTGGACGTCAAAAAAAAAAAAAAGGATATTTTAAATAAATTTGATGAGGAATCGATTGCCACGCTGCGAACCATGTATCTGACTCTACCCATACCCCCAAGGCAAAAGAGACCCACTTCAAAATTATGACTGACATCTACCCATCTAAGGAATTATCGAGGGTACGCTTTAATTTTGAAGATAATATTTGTACATTTTGTGAAGACAACATTGAAACCACTGACCATATATTTTTTCTCCTTCTCATTCCATCGTCACCAGTTTCCTTCTCAAAAGATGATATAACATTCTGTTTACTTATAAGCAACATAACAGATGAACTCTGTGTCAATGTTCTTTTAGGCCTGGCCAAGTTCTTCATTCACAAGAACAGAATGCAAAAATGCTCCCCAAATTTTAATGTCTTCATAAACGATTTTGAAATATAAAAAAAAAAAAAAAAAAATCCTTAAAACTTATGGAAAAATCCAAAAACTAAAAAATATAGTTACCCATGTCCGAGGTTCCTTTTTTTTTTGGTAAAAAAAAAAAAACAAAAAAAAAAAAACAACTTGATTACATGTTACATTCCCCTTGCAATTTTTTTTTTTTTTTTTCGTTTTAATTTCTTATTTGTCTATCTATTGATTTAATTACTTCCTTTTAATTTCTTTTTTTGTCTCGCACTGTAAATTTCTCACAAACCTGTAACACTATTAACTTCTCATTACATACAGAACAAATGTCCTGATGTCCGTTGCTTCCTCATCCCTGGTTGTTTCATTGACATTCAGTTCTACCTTGCTATGTTTATTTGTACATTTGTATATTTGGGTGTACTATTTATGTTCAATTAAAAACAGTTTGATGTCTGAGATTCCTTGTGAACCGCCAACTTAATTACATGTTATATTCCCCTCACAATTTTTTTTTTTCGTTTTTAATTTTATTTTTCTATCTATTTATTTAATTATATCCTTTTAATTTTCTTTTTTTGTCTAGCATTAAAAATTTCTCGCAAACCGTTAACACTATTAACTTCTGATTACTTACAGCACGAATGCGCTTATGCCCCCCCACCCCCCGCTTTTTCCGTACGGTGGCAGACACTGAGATCGAAAGCAAATGGGTGTCATTGAAATGCAGTAACAGGGTGATAACAGCCGTGTTCGAAGTGTGTAGGGGCTTATAGGAGAGCAGAAGCACGTCACGCAATTCACCTGAGTTCGGAGGATCGGGAGTACCAGGGCCCATAGCGGAGAAGCGGAAGAGCGGAGTTATGTGTCTCTTCTCAAAGGCGGGGAAGCTGGGGGGCAGCAGGACCCCTTAGACCGGCTAATGTGAGCCTTCTCCGGACATAGATCACCCGGACTTATGACTGGAGCTCCCGGACCTCTGGGCACACACATATGTGAATGAGTGGATGAGCTAATGTTGGTTTGGTTGTGGATACGTTTCGGCCAATGCTATCAGCACAGCTATGATTATCCCCAGAACGTTGAGAACGAGCTCCCGGAACTCCAGACATGCGTATATAAAAGAGTGGAATTAAGGTGTGTGTGTGTGTGTGTGTGTGTGTGTTTGTGTGTGTGTGTGTGTGTGTGTATACGTGTGGGACAGAAGTAATGTTGGGGACAGAAATTGTTATTAGCCTGCTGGCGGATGACACAACCTTAGTTTTGAAAAATGAACATCAAGTCCCAATAAGTGCTGAAAAAAACCAAAACATTCTCCAAGGCTTCAGGATTGTCATTAAACTTAAAGAAATGCAAACTTCTTGCGCTGCATGACTCGCCACTAAAGGAAATCAGCGATGTTTCTATGAAATCAGAAATAAAATACTTGAGCATTTTCCTATCCAAGGACCAAACGTTAAATCAATCCAGGAACATTGAATCTAAACTGAATCAAAGTAAAGCTTAATTCTAATATATGGCTCCAGAGAGATTTATCAATATTAGGCCGGATATATTTGACTAAAATGGATGTGTTTATCCAGATGTATATACCCAGCGTATTCCAATGCTGCTCCAAATCAACTCGTAAAATCTGTTAACCAAATCAATTTCAACTTTATCTGGAGGAACAGACCACACCATCTAAGAAAAATCACATATGGTGAAAGAAACAAGTGAAGGAGGGCTGAAAGTGATAGAGTCGGACTGCTTGAATGGGACATTGAAGGTGAACTGGTTGAAATCCTGGATCAAACCTCATCGTTCTTTCTGGTATTGTACTCCAAACTACTTATTCAACAAAGTCGGCGGCCTGAGTCTTCTGCTTATCTCTGACTTGGATATCAACAAGATTCCTGTCAAATGTTCAGAGTTCCATAAACAAATATTATTATACTGGAAAATGATATACGTACACAATTTCTCACCACACAGTATAATAGTTTGGAACAATCGATATGTACTGCATGGCAACAAACCTCTGTTTTACAAGGAATGCTTTGAGAAAGGTATATGGTCGATAATTGACTTGATGGATGACACTGGCAGTCCTCTGGACAATGAGCAGTTCTGTACTACACACAGATTCAAGCCTCCCATATTAGAGTTGCTAAAGTTACGAAACGCACTGCCTCGACAATTTGTATTCCTGACCAAAAATATAATGACGCACCGAACCGTACAACCACAGTTACCCCGACTATCACTCCAGGGAATCTCAATTGTGGACAGAAAGCGCAGCAACTCCTTTATTAGGAAATGTTTCACAGGAAACTTATTCCCTGGACGTCAAAAAAAAAAAAAAGGATATTTTAAATAAATTTGATGAGGAATCGATTGCCACGCTGCGAACTATGTATCTGACTCTACCCATACCCCCAAGGCAAAAGAGACCCACTTCAAAATTATGACTGACATCTACCCATCTAAGGAATTATCGAGGGTACGCTTTAATTTTGAAGATAATATTTGTACATTTTGTGAAGACAACATTGAAACCACTGACCATATATTTTTTCTCCTTCTCATTCCATCGTCACCAGTTTCCTTCTCAAAAGATGATATAACATTCTGTTTACTTATAAGCAACATAACAGATGAACTCTGTGTCAATGTTCTTTTAGGCCTGGCCAAGTTCTTCATTCACAAGAACAGAATGCAAAAATGCTCCCCAAATTTTAATGTCTTCATAAACGATTTTGAAATATAAAAAAAAAAAAAAAAATCCTTAAAACTTATGGAAAAATCCGAAAACAAAAAAATATAGTTACCCATGTCCGAGGTTCCTTTTTTTTTTGGTAAAAAAAAAAAAAAAAAAAAACAAAAAAAACAACTTGATTACATGTTACATTCCCCTTGCAATTTTTTTTTTTTTTTTCGTTTTAATTTCTTATTTGTCTATCTATTGATTTAATTACTTCCTTTTAATTTCTTTTTTTGTCTCGCACTGTAAATTTCTCACAAACCTGTAACACTATTAACTTCTCATTACATACAGAACAAATGTCCTGATGTCCGTTGCTTCCTCATCCCTGGTTGTTTCATTGACATTCAGTTCTACCTTGCTATGTTTATTTGTACATTTGTATATTTGGGTGTACTATTTATGTTCAATTAAAAACAGTTTGATGTCTGAGATTCCTTGTGAACCGCCAACTTAATTACATGTTATATTCCCCTCACAATTTTTTTTTTTTCGTTTTTAATTTTATTTTTCTATCTATTTATTTAATTATATCCTTCTAATTTTCTTTTTTTGTCTAGCATTAAAAATTTCTCGCAAACCGTTAACACTATTAACTTCTGATTACTTACACCACGAATGCGCTTATGCCCCCCCACCCATCCCGCTTTTTCCGTACGGAGGCAGACACTGAGATCGAAAGCAAATGGGTGTCATTGAAATGCAGTAACAGGGTGATAACAGCCGTGTTCGAAGTGTGTAGGGGCTTATAGGAGAGCAGAAGCACGTCACGCAATTCACCTGAGTTCGGAGGATCGGGAGTACCAGGGCCCATAGCGGAGAAGCGGAAGAGCGGAGTTATGTGTCTCTTCTCAAAGGCGGGGAAGCTGGGGGGCAGCAGGACCCCTTAGACCGGCTAAGGTGAGCCTACTCCGGACAGAGATCACCCGGAGTTATGACTGGAGCTCCCGGACCTCTGGGCACACACATATGTGAATGAGTGGATGAGCTAATGTTGGTTTGGTTGTGGATACGTTTCGGCCAATGCTATCAGCACAGCGATGATGAGTTCAGGTGTGTCTGTGTGTGTTTGTGTGTTTGTGTGTGTGTGTGTGTGTGTGTGTGTGTGTGCGTGTGTTTGTGTGTGTGTGAGAGTTTGTTTTTGTGGGTTGGGGGGGGTTCCCGCGGACACGGAGTACCAGGGCCTGGAGCGGATGAGGTGAGGAGCGGAGGAGAGCAGAAGCCCGGACCGTGATTCGCTTGTGTCCAGCGGTTCGGGAGTTCCAGGGCCCGAAACGGAGGAGCGGAGGAGCGGAGGAGCGGAGGAGCGGAGGAGCGGAGGAGCGGAGGAGCGGAGGAGCGGAGGACAGCAAAACCCCTTTCTGCAATTCGCCTGAGTCCGGCGGATCGGTAGTACCTGGTTCCGCAGCGGATGAGCGGAGGAGTGGAGGAGATGTTTCTCTTCTCAGAGGCGGCGAGGGGGGGGGGGCAGGACCCCTTACCCTTATCCCCCCCGGACGTTTGAGTGGAGCTCCCGGACCTCCGGGCACGCACATGCGAATGACTGGATCACAGGGAGTGCCAGGGCCTGGAGCGGATGAGCAGAGGAGAGGCGGAGGGCAGAAGCCCGGCCCTGTTCAAGAGTTCCAGGGTCCAAAGCGGGGGAGCGAAGAAGCGGAGGAGGGGAGGAGAGCTGAAGAGCAAAAAACTGGCCCGGAATTCACCGAAGTCCCGCGGATCGGGAGTTCCAGGGCCCGGAGCGGAAGAGCGGAGGAGCGGAGGAGAGGAGGAGCGGAGCAAAGCTAAGCCCGTCTTAACAACAAGGAAATTACAGATGAGGCTATAATTTCTAATGAAAACTTTAAATTCTATAGCCACGTATACACTTCGACATTGTCAAAAAGCGATTGTGACTCCTTTCCATTAAATATTCCTCAATATATCCCAAAAATAAACAACAAACAATATATGTTTGTTTATATATGTTTATATATAAACAACAAAAAATATACAGTTTGATGTCTGAGATTCCTTGTGAATCGCCAACTTAATTACATGTCGTATTCCCCTTGCATTTTTTTTTTTTGGTTTTAATTTCATTTGTCTATCTATTTATCTAATTATTTCCTTTTAATTTCGTTTTTTGTCTAGCACTGTAAATTTCTCACAAACCTGTAACACTATTAACTTCTCATTACATACAGAACAAATGTCCTCATGTCCGTTGCTTCCTCATGCCTGGTTGTTTCATTGACATTCAGTTCTACCTTGCTATGTTTATTTGTACATTTGTATATTTGGGTGTACTATTTATGTTCAATTAAAAACAGTTTGATGTCTGAGATTCCCTGTGAACCGCCAACTTAATTACATGTTATATTCCCCTCACAATTTTTTTTTTTTCGTTTTTAATTTTATTTTTCTATCTATTTATTTAATTATATCCTTTTAATTTTCTTTTTTTGTCTAGCATTAAAAATTTCTCGCAAACCGTTAACACTATTAACTTCTGATTACTTACAGCACGAATGCGCTTATGCCCCCCCACCCCCCCACCCCCCCGCTTTTTCCGTACGGTGGCAGACACTGAGATCGAAAGCAAATGGGTGTCATTGAAATGCAGTAACAGGGTGATAACAGCCGTGTTCGAAGTGTGTAGGGGCTTATAGTAGAGCAGAAGCACGTCACGCAATTCACCTGAGTTCGGAGGATCGGGAGTACCAGGGCCCATAGCGGAGAAGCGGAAGAGCGGAGTTATGTGTCTCTTCTCAAAGGCCGGGAAGCTGGGGGGCAGCAGGACCCCTTAGAGCGGCTAATGTGAGCCTTCTCCGGACATAGATCACCCGGACTTATGACTGGAGCTCCCGGACCTCTGGGCACACACATATGTGAATGAGTGGATGAGCTAATGTTGGTTTGGTTGTGGAAACGTTTCGGCCAATGCTATTAGCACAGCTATGATGAGTTCAGGTGTGTCTGTGTGTGTTTGTGTGTTTGTGTGTGTGTGTGTGTGTGTGTGTGTGCGTGTGTTTGTGTGTGTGTGAGAGTTTGTTTTTGTGGGTTGGGGGGGGTTCCCGCGGACACGGAGTACCAGGGCCTGGAGCGGATGAGGTGAGGAGCGGACGAGAGCAGAAGCCCGGACCGTGATTCGCTTGTGTCCAGCGGTTCGGGAGTTCCAGGGCCCGAAACGGAGGAGCGGAGGAGCGGAGGACGGCAAAACCCCTTTCTGCAATTCGCCTGAGTCCGGCGGATCGGTAATACCTGGTTCCGCAGCGGAGGAGCGGAGGAGTGGAGGAGATGTTTCTCTTCTCAGAGGCGGCGAGGAGGGGGGGAGAGGGACAGGACCCCTTACCCTTACCCCCCCCGGACGTTTGAGTGGAGCTCCCGGACCTCCGGGCACGCACATGCGAATGACTGGATCACAGGGAGTGCCAGGGCCTGGAGTGGATGAGCAGAGGAGAGGCGGAGGGCAGAAGCCCGGCCCTGTTCAAGAGTTCCAGGGTCCAAAGCGGGGGAGCGAAGAAGCGGAGGAGGGGAGGAGAGCAGAAGAGCAAAAAAACTGGCCCGGAATTCACCGAAGTCCCGCGGATCGGGAGTTCCAGGGCCCGGAGCGGAAGAGCGGAGGAGAGGAGGAGCGGAGCAAAGCGGAAGCCCGTCTTAACAACAAGGAAATTACAGATGAGGCTATCATTTCCAATGAAAACTTTAAATTCTATAGCCACCTATACACTTCGACACTGTCAAAAAGCGATTGTGACTCCTTTCCATTAAATATTCCTCAATATATCCCAAAAATAAACAACAAACAATATATGTTTGTTTATATATGTTTATATATAAACAACAAAAAATATACAGTTTGATGTCTGAGATTCCTTGTGAATCGCCAACTTAATTACATGTCGTATTCCCCTTGCATTTTTTTTTTTCGGTTTTAATTTCATTGGTCTATCTATTTATTTAATTATTTCCTTTTAATTTCTTTTTTTGTCTAGCAATGTAAATTTCTCACAAACCGTTAACACTATTAACTTCTGATTACATACAGAACGAATGTCCTTATGTCCTTTTCTTCTTCATGCCTGGTTGTTTCATTGACATTCAGTTCTACCTTGCCATGTTTATTTGTACATTTGCGTGTACTATTTATGTTCAATTAAAAAAAAAAAAAAAAAAAGAATGAGAGGCTGAGAAAATCTCCATGTCTCTCTCTCTCCCCCCTTAATGCCCCCCCGCTTTTTCCGTACGTTGGCAGACAATGAGATCAAAAGCAAATGGGTGTCATCGTAATGCAGTAACAGGGTGATAAAGGCCATGTTAGAAGTGTGTATGGGCTTATTTTACAGGCTTTCCCCTGGTACTCCATGGATTACCAGGGGCGTTTCTGCCGTGAAGCTGAAAGGAGCTGTTTCGGTGTTCCTGTTTATAAATCCACTCAGCAATGAGGTGAAAAGCACATCGGTATCGATATAATTCGGTAACAGGGCGATAACATCCATGTATTCCGCTCTGGGCCCTGGTACTCCTCGGGGGGTGAACGCCGGGCCGAACTAGTCCTGGTACTCCATGGAGTACCAGAGGCCCGCCGCAGTGAGAGTAAATGGAGCAATTTGGGTGTTCAATTGTAAAAAGCGGCCTAAAATCCGTGTGGAAAGCAAACGAGTGTTGTTTTAAGACAGTGTGAGGGTGACAGCAATCTCTCCAAGAAGCTTTCTTGGGTTATTTCTGAGGTTTCTCAATGCACTCCTAATGGGAGAGAAGGTAAAGCCCATAAAGCCCACGGGCTTTTCCTTTGTCCGCGCTGCAAGGGACTTTACTCGTTTTTTCGAGGGGACATCCCGCGGGATAGTGTTGGAGTGGCCGTCTAGGAGGAGGGTTTTATTTTCTCCCCTGACGCGTGGTGGTTGATTGTCTCCGAGTCGAGTCGGCACACGTGACCCGCCGTAGGAGGGCCCCCGCCGGCCGGCCTCGCGGCGGCGTTCGGGTGGACGGCTCCTCCGCTCTCGCGGGTCCGCCCCGACCGTCCGGGGGGCAGGCTGCCCCCGGGCGGGACTCGTTGGCGGTGAGACCG
>NW_028234020.1:395000-410000 GCF_037954325.1 Fistularia commersonii
CTTGGAGAGACACGGGCCAGTGCCGCCCTGAGGCTGCATTACCCTCTCTTTCTTACATTTATTATAAAAATATGCTTATCTTCCTTTTAGCTCATCACACATGTCTTTATGATTTTCAGTCCATGCCTCAGCCGGCCTGAAGCTCCACTGATGCGCATGTGCGGATGCCTCTATCTAGCGGACATAAAATAAAGACAATCATTCAAATGTGAATGAGTCGGCGTGATGCTCCGGGATGTGTGGAGCTCAGGGAGCTCCACGAGTGAGGGAGTTAAGTTAGGGCGGGGGTGCAAGTAGGCTCTAGGATTCCCCGAGTCGGGGCGAGCGATGGGTTTAGAGGCGTATCGCATTGAAGATAATGGCCGCATATCCTTCTTGGACTTTTCTAAAGCCTTTGACTCGGTCGAACATCCATTTATCATAGCAACGCTCGAACATTTTGGATTTGGTTAAATATTCAGGAATGTGATCCGTGGGCTCTATGAGAATATTCATAGCTGTGTCACCCTGCCAAGCGGCACCACTCCGAGCTTCCATGTTGATGTGGGAATCCCCCAAGGTTGCCCCATCTCACCCTATTTATTTATAATTGCTACCGAAATGCTAGCCGTTTATGTTGAAAAGAGCAACGATATCCAAAAGTTAGACGTGCTGGGGACTGAAATTGTTATTAGCCTGCTGGCAGATGACACAACCTTAGTTTTGAAAAATGAACATCAAGTCCCAATAAGTGCCGAAAACAACCAAAACATTCTCCAAGGCTTCAGGATTGTCATTAAACTTAAAGAAATGCAAACTTCTTGCGCTGCATGACTCGCCACTAAAGGAAATCAGCGATGTTTCCATGAAATCAGAAATAAAATACTTGAGCATTTTCCTATCCAAGGACCAAACGTTAAATCAATCCAGGAACATTGAATCTAAACTGAATCAAAGTAAAGCTTAATTCTAATATATGGCTCCAGAGAGATTTATCAATATTAGGCCGGATATATTTGACTAAAATGGATGTGTTTATCCAGATGTATATACCCAGCGTATTCCAATGCTGCTCCAAATCAACTCGTAAAATCTGTTAACCAAATCAATTTCAACTTTATCTGGAGGAACAGACCACACCATCTAAGAAAAATCACATATGGTGAAAGAAACAAGTGAAGGAGGGCTGAAAGTGATAGAGTCGGACTGCTTGAATGGGACATTGAAGGTGAACTGGTTGAAATCCTGGATCAAACCTCATCGTTCTTTCTGGTATTGTACTCCAAACTACTTATTCAACAAAGTCGGCGGCCTGAGTCTTCTGCTTATCTCTGACTTGGATATCAACAAGATTCCTGTCAAATGTTCAGAGTTCCATAAACAAATATTATTATACTGGAAAATGATATACGTACACAATTTCTCACCACACAGTATAATAGTTTGGAACAATCGATATGTACTGCATGGCAACAAACCTCTGTTTTACAAGGAATGCTTTGAGAAAGGTATATGGTCGATAATTGACTTGATGGATGACACTGGCAGTCCTCTGGACAATGAGCAGTTCTGTACTACACACAGATTCAAGCCTCCCATATTAGAGTTGCTAAAGTTACGAAACGCACTGCCTCGACAATTTGTATTCCTGACCAAAAATATAATGACGCACCGAACCGTACAACCACAGTTACCCCGACTATCACTCCAGGGAATCTCAATTGTGGACAGAAAGCGCGGCAACTCCTTTATTAGGAAATGTTTCACAGGAAACTTATTCCCTGGACGTCAAAAAAAAAAAAAAGGATATTTTAAATAAATTTGATGAGGAATCGATTGCCACGCTGCGAACCATGTATCTGACTCTACCCATACCCCCAAGGCAAAAGAGACCCACTTCAAAATTATGACTGACATCTACCCATCTAAGGAATTATCGAGGGTACGCTTTAATTTTGAAGATAATATTTGTACATTTTGTGAAGACAACATTGAAACCACTGACCATATATTTTTTCTCCTTCTCATTCCATCGTCACCAGTTTCCTTCTCAAAAGATGATATAACATTCTGTTTACTTATAAGCAACATAACAGATGAACTCTGTGTCAATGTTCTTTTAGGCCTGGCCAAGTTCTTCATTCACAAGAACAGAATGCAAAAATGCTCCCCAAATTTTAATGTCTTCATAAACGATTTTGAAATATAAAAAAAAAAAAAAAAAAATCCTTAAAACTTATGGAAAAATCCAAAAACTAAAAAATATAGTTACCCATGTCCGAGGTTCCTTTTTTTTTTGGTAAAAAAAAAAAAACAAAAAAAAAAAAACAACTTGATTACATGTTACATTCCCCTTGCAATTTTTTTTTTTTTTTTTTCGTTTTAATTTCTTATTTGTCTATCTATTGATTTAATTACTTCCTTTTAATTTCTTTTTTTGTCTCGCACTGTAAATTTCTCACAAACCTGTAACACTATTAACTTCTCATTACATACAGAACAAATGTCCTGATGTCCGTTGCTTCCTCATCCCTGGTTGTTTCATTGACATTCAGTTCTACCTTGCTATGTTTATTTGTACATTTGTATATTTGGGTGTACTATTTATGTTCAATTAAAAACAGTTTGATGTCTGAGATTCCTTGTGAACCGCCAACTTAATTACATGTTATATTCCCCTCACAATTTTTTTTTTTCGTTTTTAATTTTATTTTTCTATCTATTTATTTAATTATATCCTTCTAATTTTCTTTTTTTGTCTAGAATTAAAAATTTCTCGCAAACCGTTAACACTATTAACTTCTGATTACTTACACCACGAATGCGCTTATGCCCCCCCACCCATCCCGCTTTTTCCGTACGGAGGCAGACACTGAGATCGAAAGCAAATGGGTGTCATTGAAATGCAGTAACAGGGTGATAACAGCCGTGTTCGAAGTGTGTAGGGGCTTATAGGAGAGCAGAAGCACGTCACGCAATTCACCTGAGTTCGGAGGATCGGGAGTACCAGGGCCCATAGCGGAGAAGCGGAAGAGCGGAGTTATGTGTCTCTTCTCAAAGGCGGGGAAACTGGGGGGCAGCAGGACCCCTTAGACCGGCTAATGTGAGTCTTCTCCGGACATAGATCACCCGGACTTATGACTGGAGCTCCCGGACCTCTGGGCACACACATATGTGAATGAGTGGATGAGCTAATGTTGGTTTGGTTGTGGATACGTTTCGGCCAATGCTATCAGCACAGCTATGATTATCCCCAGAACGTTGAGAACGAGCTCCCGGAACTCCAGACATGCGTATATAAAAGAGTGGAATTAAGGTGTGTGTGTGTGTGTGTGTGTGTGTGTGTGTGTGTGTGTGTATACGTGTGGGACAGAAGTAATGTTGGGGACAGAAATTGTTATTAGCCTGCTGGCAGATGACACAACCTTAGTTTTGAAAAATGAACATCAAGTCCCAATAAGTGCTGAAAACAACCAAAACATTCTCCAAGGCTTCAGGATTGTCATTAAACTTAAAGAAATGCAAACTTCTTGCGCTGCATGACTCGCCACTAAAGGAAATCAGCGATGTTTCCATGAAATCAGAAATAAAATACTTGAGCATTTTCCTATCCAAGGACCAAACGTTAAATCAATCCAGGAACATTGAATCTAAACTGAATCAAAGTAAAGCTTAATTCTAATATATGGCTCCAGAGAGATTTATCAATATTAGGCCGGATATATTTGACTAAAATGGATGTGTTTATCCAGATGTATATACCCAGCGTATTCCAATGCTGCTCCAAATCAACTCGTAAAATCTGTTAACCAAATCAATTTCAACTTTATCTGGAGGAACAGACCACACCATCTAAGAAAAATCACATATGGTGAAAGAAACAAGTGAAGGAGGGCTGAAAGTGATAGAGTCGGACTGCTTGAATGGGACATTGAAGGTGAACTGGTTGAAATCCTGGATCAAACCTCATCGTTCTTTCTGGTATTGTACTCCAAACTACTTATTCAACAAAGTCGGCGGCCTGAGTCTTCTGCTTATCTCTGACTTGGATATCAACAAGATTCCTGTCAAATGTTCAGAGTTCCATAAACAAATATTATTATACTGGAAAATGATATACGTACACAATTTCTCACCACACAGTATAATAGTTTGGAACAATCGATATGTACTGCATGGCAACAAACCTCTGTTTTACAAGGAATGCTTTGAGAAAGGTATATGGTCGATAATTGACTTGATGGATGACACTGGCAGTCCTCTGGACAATGAGCAGTTCTGTACTACACACAGATTCAAGCCTCCCATATTAGAGTTGCTAAAGTTACGAAACGCACTGCCTCGACAATTTGTATTCCTGACCAAAAATATAATGACGCACCGAACCGTACAACCACAGTTACCCCGACTATCACTCCAGGGAATCTCAATTGTGGACAGAAAGCGCGGCAACTCCTTTATTAGGAAATGTTTCACAGGAAACTTATTCCCTGGACGTCAAAAAAAAAAAAAAGGATATTTTAAATAAATTTGATGAGGAATCGATTGCCACGCTGCGAACCATGTATCTGACTCTACCCATACCCCCAAGGCAAAAGAGACCCACTTCAAAATTATGACTGACATCTACCCATCTAAGGAATTATCGAGGGTACGCTTTAATTTTGAAGATAATATTTGTACATTTTGTGAAGACAACATTGAAACCACTGACCATATATTTTTTCTCCTTCTCATTCCATCGTCACCAGTTTCCTTCTCAAAAGATGATATAACATTCTGTTTACTTATAAGCAACATAACAGATGAACTCTGTGTCAATGTTCTTTTAGGCCTGGCCAAGTTCTTCATTCACAAGAACAGAATGCAAAAATGCTCCCCAAATTTTAATGTCTTCATAAACGATTTTGAAATATAAAAAAAAAAAAAAAAAAATCCTTAAAACTTATGGAAAAATCCAAAAACTAAAAAATATAGTTACCCATGTCCGAGGTTCCTTTTTTTTTTGGTAAAAAAAAAAAAACAAAAAAAAAAAACCAACTTGATTACATGTTACATTCCCCTTGCAATTTTTTTTTTTTTTTTTCGTTTTAATTTCTTATTTGTCTATCTATTGATTTAATTACTTCCTTTTAATTTCTTTTTTTGTCTCGCACTGTAAATTTCTCACAAACCTGTAACACTATTAACTTCTCATTACATACAGAACAAATGTCCTGATGTCCGTTGCTTCCTCATCCCTGGTTGTTTCATTGACATTCAGTTCTACCTTGCTATGTTTATTTGTACATTTGTATATTTGGGTGTACTATTTATGTTCAATTAAAAACAGTTTGATGTCTGAGATTCCTTGTGAACCGCCAACTTAATTACATGTTATATTCCCCTCACAATTTTTTTTTTTCGTTTTTAATTTTATTTTTCTATCTATTTATTTAATTATATCCTTTTAATTTTCTTTTTTTGTCTAGCATTAAAAATTTCTCGCAAACCGTTAACACTATTAACTTCTGATTACTTACAGCACGAATGCGCTTATGCCCCCCCACCCCCCGCTTTTTCCGTACGGTGGCAGACACTGAGATCGAAAGCAAATGGGTGTCATTGAAATGCAGTAACAGGGTGATAACAGCCGTGTTCGAAGTGTGTAGGGGCTTATAGGAGAGCAGAAGCACGTCACGCAATTCACCTGAGTTCGGAGGATCGGGAGTACCAGGGCCCATAGCGGAGAAGCGGAAGAGCGGAGTTATGTGTCTCTTCTCAAAGGCGGGGAAACTGGGGGGCAGCAGGACCCCTTAGACCGGCTAATGTGAGTCTTCTCCGGACATAGATCACCCGGACTTATGACTGGAGCTCCCGGACCTCTGGGCACACACATATGTGAATGAGTGGATGAGCTAATGTTGGTTTGGTTGTGGATACGTTTCGGCCAATGCTATCAGCACAGCTATGATTATCCCCAGAACGTTGAGAACGAGCTCCCGGAACTCCAGACATGCGTATATAAAAGAGTGGAATTAAGGTGTGTGTGTGTGTGTGTGTGTGTGTGTGTGTGTGTGTGTGTGTGTATACGTGTGGGACAGAAGTAATGTTGGGGACAGAAATTGTTATTAGCCTGCTGGCAGATGACACAACCTTAGTTTTGAAAAATGAACATCAAGTCCCAATAAGTGCTGAAAACAACCAAAACATTCTCCAAGGCTTCAGGATTGTCATTAAACTTAAAGAAATGCAAACTTCTTGCGCTGCATGACTCGCCACTAAAGGAAATCAGCGATGTTTCCATGAAATCAGAAATAAAATACTTGAGCATTTTCCTATCCAAGGACCAAACGTTAAATCAATCCAGGAACATTGAATCTAAACTGAATCAAAGTAAAGCTTAATTCTAATATATGGCTCCAGAGAGATTTATCAATATTAGGCCGGATATATTTGACTAAAATGGATGTGTTTATCCAGATGTATATACCCAGCGTATTCCAATGCTGCTCCAAATCAACTCGTAAAATCTGTTAACCAAATCAATTTCAACTTTATCTGGAGGAACAGACCACACCATCTAAGAAAAATCACATATGGTGAAAGAAACAAGTGAAGGAGGGCTGAAAGTGATAGAGTCGGACTGCTTGAATGGGACATTGAAGGTGAACTGGTTGAAATCCTGGATCAAACCTCATCGTTCTTTCTGGTATTGTACTCCAAACTACTTATTCAACAAAGTCGGCGGCCTGAGTCTTCTGCTTATCTCTGACTTGGATATCAACAAGATTCCTGTCAAATGTTCAGAGTTCCATAAACAAATATTATTATACTGGAAAATGATATACGTACACAATTTCTCACCACACAGTATAATAGTTTGGAACAATCGATATGTACTGCATGGCAACAAACCTCTGTTTTACAAGGAATGCTTTGAGAAAGGTATATGGTCGATAATTGACTTGATGGATGACACTGGCAGTCCTCTGGACAATGAGCAGTTCTGTACTACACACAGATTCAAGCCTCCCATATTAGAGTTGCTAAAGTTACGAAACGCACTGCCTCGACAATTTGTATTCCTGACCAAAAATATAATGACGCACCGAACCGTACAACCACAGTTACCCCGACTATCACTCCAGGGAATCTCAATTGTGGACAGAAAGCGCGGCAACTCCTTTATTAGGAAATGTTTCACAGGAAACTTATTCCCTGGACGTCAAAAAAAAAAAAAAGGATATTTTAAATAAATTTGATGAGGAATCGATTGCCACGCTGCGAACCATGTATCTGACTCTACCCATACCCCCAAGGCAAAAGAGACCCACTTCAAAATTATGACTGACATCTACCCATCTAAGGAATTATCGAGGGTACGCTTTAATTTTGAAGATAATATTTGTACATTTTGTGAAGACAACATTGAAACCACTGACCATATATTTTTTCTCCTTCTCATTCCATCGTCACCAGTTTCCTTCTCAAAAGATGATATAACATTCTGTTTACTTATAAGCAACATAACAGATGAACTCTGTGTCAATGTTCTTTTAGGCCTGGCCAAGTTCTTCATTCACAAGAACAGAATGCAAAAATGCTCCCCAAATTTTAATGTCTTCATAAACGATTTTGAAATATAAAAAAAAAAAAAAAAATCCTTAAAACTTATGGAAAAATCCGAAAACAAAAAAATATAGTTACCCATGTCCGAGGTTCCTTTTTTTTTTGGTAAAAAAAAAAAAACAAACAAAAAAAACAACTTGATTACATGTTACATTCCCCTTGCAATTTTTTTTTTTTTTTTTCGTTTTAATTTCTTATTTGTCTATCTATTGATTTAATTACTTCCTTTTAATTTCTTTTTTTGTCTCGCACTGTAAATTTCTCACAAACCTGTAACACTATTAACTTCTCATTACATACAGAACAAATGTCCTGATGTCCGTTGCTTCCTCATCCCTGGTTGTTTCATTGACATTCAGTTCTACCTTGCTATGTTTATTTGTACATCTGTATATTTGGGTGTACTATTTATGTTCAATTAAAAACAGTTTGATGTCTGAGATTCCTTGTGAACCGCCAACTTAATTACATGTTATATTCCCCTCACAATTTTTTTTTTTCGTTTTTAATTTTATTTTTCTATCTATTTATTTAATTATATCCTTTTAATTTTCTTTTTTTGTCTAGCATTAAAAATTTCTCGCAAACCGTTAACACTATTAACTTCTGATTACTTACACCACGAATGCGCTTATGCCCCCCCACCCATCCCGCTTTTTCCGTACGGAGGCAGACACTGAGATCGAAAGCAAATGGGTGTCATTGAAATGCAGTAACAGGGTGATAACAGCCGTGTTCGAAGTGTGTAGGGGCTTATAGGAGAGCAGAAGCACGTCACGCAATTCACCTGAGTTCGGAGGATCGGGAGTACCAGGGCCCATAGCGGAGAAGCGGAAGAGCGGAGTTATGTGTCTCTTCTCAAAGGCCGGGAAGCTGGGGGGCAGCAGGACCCCTTAGAGTGGCTAATGTGAGCCTTCTCCGGACATAGATCACCCGGACTTATGACTGGAGCTCCCGGACCTCCGGGCACACACATATGTGAATGAGTGGATGAGCTAATGTCGGTTTGGTTGTGGATACGTTTCGGCCAATGCTATCAGCACAGCTATGATTATCCCCAGAACGTTGAGAACGAGCTCCCGGAACTCCAGACATGCGTATATAAAAGAGTGGAATTAAGGTGTGTGTGTGTGTGTGTGTGTGTGTGTGTGTGTGTATACGTGTGGGACAGAAGTAATGTTGGGGACAGAAATTGTTATTAGCCTGCTGGCAGATGACACAACCTTAGTTTTGAAAAATGAACATCAAGTCCCAATAAGTGCTGAAAAAAACCAAAACATTCTCCAAGGCTTCAGGATTGTCATTAAACTTAAAGAAATGCAAACTTCTTGCGCTGCATGACTCGCCACTAAAGGAAATCAGCGATGTTTCTATGAAATCAGAAATAAAATACTTGAGCATTTTCCTATCCAAGGACCAAACGTTAAATCAATCCAGGAACATTGAATCTAAACTGAATCAAAGTAAAGCTTAATTCTAATATATGGCTCCAGAGAGATTTATCAATATTAGGCCGGATATATTTGACTAAAATGGATGTGTTTATCCAGATGTATATACCCAGCGTATTCCAATGCTGCTCCAAATCAACTCGTAAAATCTGTTAACCAAATCAATTTCAACTTTATCTGGAGGAACAGACCACACCATCTAAGAAAAATCACATATGGTGAAAGAAACAAGTGAAGGAGGGCTGAAAGTGATAGAGTCGGACTGCTTGAATGGGACATTGAAGGTGAACTGGTTGAAATCCTGGATCAAACCTCATCGTTCTTTCTGGTATTGTACTCCAAACTACTTATTCAACAAAGTCGGCGGCCTGAGTCTTCTGCTTATCTCTGACTTGGATATCAACAAGATTCCTGTCAAATGTTCAGAGTTCCATAAACAAATATTATTATACTGGAAAATGATATACGTACACAATTTCTCACCACACAGTATAATAGTTTGGAACAATCGATATGTACTGCATGGCAACAAACCTCTGTTTTACAAGGAATGCTTTGAGAAAGGTATATGGTCGATAATTGACTTGATGGATGACACTGGCAGTCCTCTGGACAATGAGCAGTTCTGTACTACACACAGATTCAAGCCTCCCATATTAGAGTTGCTAAAGTTACGAAACGCACTGCCTCGACAATTTGTATTCCTGACCAAAAATATAATGACGCACCGAACCGTACAACCACAGTTACCCCGACTATCACTCCAGGGAATCTCAATTGTGGACAGAAAGCGCGGCAACTCCTTTATTAGGAAATGTTTCACAGGAAACTTATTCCCTGGACGTCAAAAAAAAAAAAAAGGATATTTTAAATAAATTTGATGAGGAATCGATTGCCACGCTGCGAACCATGTATCTGACTCTACCCATACCCCCAAGGCAAAAGAGACCCACTTCAAAATTATGACTGACATCTACCCATCTAAGGAATTATCGAGGGTACGCTTTAATTTTGAAGATAATATTTGTACATTTTGTGAAGACAACATTGAAACCACTGACCATATATTTTTTCTCCTTCTCATTCCATCGTCACCAGTTTCCTTCTCAAAAGATGATATAACATTCTGTTTACTTATAAGCAACATAACAGATGAACTCTGTGTCAATGTTCTTTTAGGCCTGGCCAAGTTCTTCATTCACAAGAACAGAATGCAAAAATGCTCCCCAAATTTTAATGTCTTCATAAACGATTTTGAAATATAAAAAAAAAAAAAAAAATCCTTAAAACTTATGGAAAAATCCGAAAACAAAAAAATATAGTTACCCATGTCCGAGGTTCCTTTTTTTTTTGGTAAAAAAAAAAAAACAAACAAAAAAAACAACTTGATTACATGTTACATTCCCCTTGCAATTTTTTTTTTTTTTTTTCGTTTTAATTTCTTATTTGTCTATCTATTGATTTAATTACTTCCTTTTAATTTCTTTTTTTGTCTCGCACTGTAAATTTCTCACAAACCTGTAACACTATTAACTTCTCATTACATACAGAACAAATGTCCTGATGTCCGTTGCTTCCTCATCCCTGGTTGTTTCATTGACATTCAGTTCTACCTTGCTATGTTTATTTGTACATTTGTATATTTGGGTGTACTATTTATGTTCAATTAAAAACAGTTTGATGTCTGAGATTCCTTGTGAACCGCCAACTTAATTACATGTTATATTCCCCTCACAATTTTTTTTTTTCGTTTTTAATTTTATTTTTCTATCTATTTATTTAATTATATCCTTCTAATTTTCTTTTTTTGTCTAGCATTAAAAATTTCTCGCAAACCGTTAACACTATTAACTTCTGATTACTTACAGCACGAATGCGCTTATGCCCCCCCACCCATCCCGCTTTTTCCGTACGGAGGCAGACACTGAGATCGAAAGCAAATGGGTGTCATTGAAATGCAGTAACAGGGTGATAACAGCCGTGTTCGAAGTGTGTAGGGGCTTATAGGAGAGCAGAAGCACGTCACGCAATTCACCTGAGTTCGGAGGATCGGGAGTACCAGGGCCCATAGCGGAGAAGCGGAAGAGCGGAGTTATGTGTCTCTTCTCAAAGGCGGGGAAGCTGGGGGGCAGCAGGACCCCTTAGACCGGCTAAGGTGAGCCTACTCCGGACAGAGATCACCCGGAGTTATGACTGGAGCTCCCGGACCTCTGGGCACACACATATGTGAATGACTGGATGAGCTAATGTTGGTTTGGTTGTGGATACGTTTCGGCCAATGCTATCAGCACAGCGATGATGAGTTCAGGTGTGTCTGTGTGTGTTTGTGTGTTTGTGTGTGTGTGTGTGTGTGTGTGTGTGTGTGTGCGTGTGTTTGTGTGTGTGTGAGAGTTTGTTTTTGTGGGTTGGGGGGGGTTCCCGCGGACACGGAGTACCAGGGCCTGGAGCGGATGAGGTGAGGAGCGGAGGAGAGCAGAAGCCCGGACCGTGATTCGCTTGTGTCCAGCGGTTCGGGAGTTCCAGGGCCCGAAACGGAGGAGCGGAGGAGCGGAGGAGCGGAGGAGCGGAGGAGCGGAGGAGCGGAGGAGCGGAGGAGCGGAGGACAGCAAAACCCCTTTCTGCAATTCGCCTGAGTCCGGCGGATCGGTAGTACCTGGTTCCGCAGCGGATGAGCGGAGGAGTGGAGGAGATGTTTCTCTTCTCAGAGGCGGCGAGGGGGGGGGGCAGGACCCCTTACCCTTATCCCCCCCGGACGTTTGAGTGGAGCTCCCGGACCTCCGGGCACGCACATGCGAATGACTGGATCACAGGGAGTGCCAGGGCCTGGAGCGGATGAGCAGAGGAGAGGCGGAGGGCAGAAGCCCGGCCCTGTTCAAGAGTTCCAGGGTCCAAAGCGGGGGAGCGAAGAAGCGGAGGAGGGGAGGAGAGCAGAAGAGCAAAAAACTGGCCCGGAATTCACCGAAGTCCCGCGGATCGGGAGTTCCAGGGCCCGGAGCGGAAGAGCGGAGGAGCGGAGGAGAGGAGGAGCGGAGCAAAGCTAAGCCCGTCTTAACAACAAGGAAATTACAGATGAGGCTATAATTTCTAATGAAAACTTTAAATTCTATAGCCACGTATACACTTCGACATTGTCAAAAAGCGATTGTGACTCCTTTCCATTAAATATTCCTCAATATATCCCAAAAATAAACAACAAACAATATATGTTTGTTTATATATGTTTATATATAAACAACAAAAAATATACAGTTTGATGTCTGAGATTCCTTGTGAATCGCCAACTTAATTACATGTCGTATTCCCCTTGCATTTTTTTTTTTTGGTTTTAATTTCATTTGTCTATCTATTTATCTAATTATTTCCTTTTAATTTCGTTTTTTGTCTAGCACTGTAAATTTCTCACAAACCTGTAACACTATTAACTTCTCATTACATACAGAACAAATGTCCTCATGTCCGTTGCTTCCTCATGCCTGGTTGTTTCATTGACATTCAGTTCTACCTTGCTATGTTTATTTGTACATTTGTATATTTGGGTGTACTATTTATGTTCAATTAAAAACAGTTTGATGTCTGAGATTCCCTGTGAACCGCCAACTTAATTACATGTTATATTCCCCTCACAATTTTTTTTTTTTCGTTTTTAATTTTATTTTTCTATCTATTTATTTAATTATATCCTTTTAATTTTCTTTTTTTGTCTAGCATTAAAAATTTCTCGCAAACCGTTAACACTATTAACTTCTGATTACTTACAGCACGAATGCGCTTATGCCCCCCCACCCCCCACCCCCCCGCTTTTTCCGTACGGTGGCAGACACTGAGATCGAAAGCAAATGGGTGTCATTGAAATGCAGTAACAGGGTGATAACAGCCGTGTTCGAAGTGTGTAGGGGCTTATAGTAGAGCAGAAGCACGTCACGCAATTCACCTGAGTTCGGAGGATCGGGAGTACCAGGGCCCATAGCGGAGAAGCGGAAGAGCGGAGTTATGTGTCTCTTCTCAAAGGCCGGGAAGCTGGGGGGCAGCAGGACCCCTTAGAGCGGCTAATGTGAGCCTTCTCCGGACATAGATCACCCGGACTTATGACTGGAGCTCCCGGACCTCTGGGCACACACATATGTGAATGAGTGGATGAGCTAATGTTGGTTTGGTTGTGGAAACGTTTCGGCCAATGCTATTAGCACAGCTATGATGAGTTCAGGTGTGTCTGTGTGTGTTTGTGTGTTTGTGTGTGTGTGTGTGTGTGTGTGTGTGCGTGTGTTTGTGTGTGTGTGAGAGTTTGTTTTTGTGGGTTGGGGGGGGTTCCCGCGGACACGGAGTACCAGGGCCTGGAGCGGATGAGGTGAGGAGCGGAGGAGAGCAGAAGCCCGGACCGTGATTCGCTTGTGTCCAGCGGTTCGGGAGTTCCAGGGCCCGAAACGGAGGAGCGGAGGAGCGGAGGACGGCAAAACCCCTTTCTGCAATTCGCCTGAGTCCGGCGGATCGGTAATACCTGGTTCCGCAGCGGAGGAGCGGAGGAGTGGAGGAGATGTTTCTCTTCTCAGAGGCGGCGAGGAGGGGGGGAGAGGGACAGGACCCCTTACCCTTACCCCCCCCGGACGTTTGAGTGGAGCTCCCGGACCTCCGGGCACGCACATGCGAATGACTGGATCACAGGGAGTGCCAGGGCCTGGAGCGGATGAGCAGAGGAGAGGCGGAGGGCAGAAGCCCGGCCCTGTTCAAGAGTTCCAGGGTCCAAAGCGGGGGAGCGAAGAAGCGGAGGAGGGGAGGAGAGCAGAAGAGCAAAAAAACTGGCCCGGAATTCACCGAAGTCCCGCGGATCGGGAGTTCCAGGGCCCGGAGCGGAAGAGCGGAGGAGAGGAGGAGCGGAGCAAAGCGGAAGCCCGTCTTAACAACAAGGAAATTACAGATGAGGCTATCATTTCCAATGAAAACTTTAAATTCTATAGCCACCTATACACTTCGACATTGTCAAAAAGCGATTGTGACTCCTTTCCATTAAATATTCCTCAATATATCCCAAAAATAAACAACAAACAATATATGTTTGTTTATATATGTTTATATATAAACAACAAAAAATATACAGTTTGATGTCTGAGATTCCTTGTGAATCGCCAACTTAATTACATGTTGTATTCCCCTTGCATTTTTTTTTTTCGGTTTTAATTTCATTGGTCTATCTATTTATTTAATTATTTCCTTTTAATTTCTTTTTTTGTCTAGCAATGTAAATTTCTCACAAACCGTTAACACTATTAACTTCTGAATACATACAGAACGAATGTCCTTATGTCCTTTTCTTCTTCATGCCTGGTTGTTTAATTGACATTCAGTTCTACCTTGCCATGTTTATTTGTACATTTGCGTGTACTATTTATGTTCAATTAAAAAAAAAAAAAAAAAAAGAATGAGAGGCTGAGAAAATCTCCATGTCTCTCTCTCTCCCCCCCTTAATGCCCCCCCGCTTTTTCCGTACGTTGGCAGACAATGAGATCAAAAGCAAATGGGTGTCATCGTAATGCAGTAACAGGGTGATAAAGGCCATGTTAGAAGTGTGTATGGGCTTATTTTACAGGCTTTCCCCTGGTACTCCATGGATTACCAGGGGCGTTTCTGCCGTGAAGCTGAAAGGAGCTGTTTCGGTGTTCCTGTTTATAAATCCACTCAGCAATGAGGTGAAAAGCACATCGGTATCGATATAATTCGGTAACAGGGCGATAACATCCATGTATTCCGCTCTGGGCCCTGGTACTCCTCGGGGGGGTGAACGCCGGGCCGAACTAGTCCTGGTACTCCATGGAGTACCAGAGGCCCGCCGCAGTGAGAGTAAATGGAGCAATTTGGGTGTTCAATTGTAAAAAGCGGCCTAAAATCCGTGTGGAAAGCAAACGAGTGTTGTTTTAAGACAGTGTGAGGGTGACAGCAATCTCTCCAAGAAGCTTTCTTGGGTTAT